>NW_015505219.1:2705783-2734008 GCF_001515645.1 Sinocyclocheilus grahami | reverse complement strand
TAAGACCTCCGTTCATCTTCGGAACACAAATTAAGATATTTTTGATGGAATCTGAGAGCTGTCTGACCCTCCATAGCTACGAGAATACTTTTTGTGTGCAAAGAAAACAAAATTGATGACTTTATTCAACAATTCTTCTCCCCCGAGTTACTGTCTTCCGTCATTTTGGAGAGTATCACAACGCATACGCACGCTTTACCCTAAGTGTAAACAATGCTGATTACACCGATTACGTTCATTGCTCGCGCTTTCCCCTCCTAACATAAACAATGCTGATTACGTTCTTGGGTACTCTCCAAAATGGCAGAAGACGTAACTCGGGAGAGAAGAATTGTTAAATAAATTATGTTATTTTTATTTTCTTTGTGCACAAAAAGTATATAAAAGTAAGTACAAAAAAAGTTGATACACTGATGTCACATGGACTGTTTTACCGATGTCCTTGCTACGTTTTTGTCTGGGAACATTTTAGTTGCGTTGCTGTCTATGGGAGGGTCAGAGAGCTCTCAGATTCCATCAAAAATATCTTAATTTGTGTTCCGAAGATGAACGGAGGTCTTATGGGTTTGGAAGGACATGAGGGGGAGTAATTAATGACAGAATTTTAATTTTGGGGTGAACTATCCTTTAATGCATTGGCCTTGTCACACACACATACAGTGGTGTTCAGTACGGTCACACTGTATATCTGTTATTCAAGAAACTTTTGAAAATAATTTTTGAACAATTTATGACAAAATCTTCAGAAACTAGGCCTATTTTTATTTTTTTTTAATAGTATCATTTAAAAATGTTTTTGTACTGTATAAATACTGAATGGGGGTGTTGGCACAGTGGTTAACCAGCAAAATTTTAAATGGCACATTATGCCGAAAAGGTTGCTGACCCCTGTTCTAACTCATGAGTAAGTTTGAGTCTGTTTCTTGAATTTTTTCACTGATTCATTAAAAAGAACTGGTGCAGAATGAGGGCATTTGTTCAAGAATTTGATCGTGCTCTGCGCTACCACATATAAATACACTTACAATTCTCCCAAGTGTCACCAATGCCAGCTAGATTTGAAATGACTATAATTATTTTAGTCACAGTCAGAACCTATTTATAGTATTTTTATAGTATTTTCTCAATATGTTTCTCAACTCAGTTCACCGAGGCAAAAGTCATAGTTAATAGTTGGTCCCCAAACTAAAGTGTGACCAAAATCTTTCTAATTGTAAAATTTTGAAGCATGTTTATTTGTAAAAATCGTATTGTTTTATAAGTAACTACAAAAGAACGTTTGGGGTGTGAGTGTGCACAGTTAGCGTTGTACAACAAAACGTCCAAGTACCATCAAGTTATGGTTACCACAGACCTTATTTTACTTGTGAATTGAAAAAGCCCATTATAAATCCCATAGAAAAATCTCGAAGGGGAAAGCATGGCGAGTCTTCTGGGTTTTAACGTCACGACTGCAGCACTCTATTAACATTATCCAAATAGTCAGCAGGAGCAGCCTAGGTAAATAGCTATTTCCACATTACTTCAGGATACTGTTATAGCCAATACAACCCAGACCTTCAGTCTCCACGTTCCTGGCCAAAAAGCCTCCTCAAAAGTCAAGTCGGAAGTACTCCTCCACAATCACTTGCAAACTCACATTCAGGTCTGGCTCCTTTCTGGCATGAAACGCCCACTTTTTACAATGCGCTAAATTCCCAAAGGATACAATCAAGTCCTGCCCTACATTTCTTTTTCTCTCATTGACTATTTTGTTTTAATCTGAAATACATCACAATATGGAAGGTACGACGATTTGTGAATGCCATTTCATTCTGACTTTAAAAAGAGAAGCCATGAAATTCACACAAAACACAATGGAACAATCCAGTCATTTATCTGCACTGACTCGATTTGTTGTTACTCTCTCTTTCTCTTTCGCCCTCTATCTCTCACTCTCACTTTCAATCTCACATCATCCCTCCTTCCACCAGCCACCCATTTGCAAACAGCAGGGAATAATTATGGCTTAAGTGGATTATGCGGCCTGCAGATGGCAGATAAACGAAGAGGAGAAGAATCAGGACAGTCTATCTGGGCAGAATTGTGGATGAGCAATGGAAATCTGATGGGTGGAATGGGATTCCAAGAAGCAGCAGCAACACGCCGCGCCGAGGGCCATGATAAAATGTGTCATGGTGCCCAGCAAATCAACTGGGAGTCATTTTTGCTGTGGGATTTAGATAATTTTTTGTAGAAAACTGCTTGAAAACTAGGATAGGAAACTTTGCGGGGATGACATCTTGTCATGACACCGAATGAGGTGAATTGTGTCGTCCCAGTCGCGTTCAGTGCCTATCACTGTTTGATATTTTCGAAACCGATAATGGTTGATAAGATCTCACAAAGTACATGCCTGGGTCATATTTTACAACAAAATTCAAATCAAATAAATAATACATAAATGACTTTCTATTTAGTATAAATGATTGAAACGGTTAACTAATAAAATAATTAAATAATAATTTTCAGTAGGAATTATTTTCATTGAAACATCTTTGTGAAAAAAAGTGTTTATATGTTTATATAAAAATGATCAATAACACAATGCAAAAAAAACCCCACAATGGTCCTTACAAAAACTGCATCTTTTTTTCAGCAAAATATATTTATCCAAAATATGTTTTCCATTATTACTATTTTGATGTAAAATACAACAAATTAAGTGAAACACACACACACATACACAGAATACCCCTGAGATGCAGGGATCTGCTTGTATATACTGTACAATATTAAATCTGCAAGCCTGAATGTTGGCAGGCTGAATGGTACGTAGACATGCGGGGATATATACACATACAACAGCAAACAGACGAGCTCACAGGTGTTAAAATTAGCAGCACTGATTGATTTAAAACATGTTTTAATAAACAATTCTTCAGAACAGATGAGAACATCGGAGCCCAAGGCTGCAAAACATGGATTGTTTTCAGCCACATCGCTGCGGATATCATTGAACAAAGCAACATACACTGAAACCAACAGAATGATCACATGCAACAGTTTTGGACAGTCTTGTAGACTAACTGTGCAGCTGTATGATCAGAAGTCACTCTTTAGTGCTACACTGATGGCATTCAGTAGCGTAGCAACCAAGATTCTGGAAAATAATCATTACTTTTCAAAGACCGTAATGTGTTTACACAAACACACAATTTCTGAATAGTTACACCGCAGATTACATGGAGCAAATTTCTGTTACTCTAATAATCTCATAAGCATCATTGTAACATAATATATGTATGCATTTCTAAACATATATATTGCAGACTGTATTACAAAACTAGAATTTTACCATGTTTTGAAATGGAAATGACTACGCATGCACGCATTTGTTAGACATATCTCAACACAATACGTCATATTTTCATATTTATATTAATATATGAATCATATTTTACCTTCAAAGAAATTATACAAATTTTGTGTAAACTAAATAAAGCCTGCTTTATATTAAGATTAGTTTGAAATGCAGCAAGCCTATTCCCCCGGTTCTCATGAATGTAATAAAAAATGCCATATTTAAAAGACTAATTATTTATATATTAAGTTGGTGTTTGTCGTACTTTCTTTTTAACCTATGCTCGTTTTTAATAAAGAAAGAATGTGTCCAGACAGGATGAATTGCATTGCTGTGTAACAGTAATGAGAATCGTCATTGTGAATAATGAGAATTACAATATATATAGTTAAATTATAAATTAAAATATAATTGAATAGCATAAATGTATACAGTAGTCTCCCTTATCTGCATGCTGGGGTGAAAACTGATGTGTACGTTTTTGACGGCCTTTGCGAGTTTCACTCATTTATATACAAAAAGATCATATGGTAACTTGTAGAAATGTTATGTCCTGTCATTTGAAATATAATACCTGAATTAAATGTGAATGGGTCTCGTGATTTTTTACTGTGTGGAAGAAGAGAAAAGGACCGAGAAGGAGTGATTTCAGTGTGTTACATCAGATTTGCTGCACTGAGGGGTCAAGGCCATGCTGGCCATTTGCAAAAAATTTAGATGATAATTGGTGTTTCTTCTTATGTTTGCATATTCTGTCCATCAGCCCTCATGTACCACCTTTCCAGAATCATCGCTGACATAATGATTCAGACCTTCGCACCCTTTGAATGCGCTTATTCCACACAATGCAGCAACATCACCTATGGAGCGATTATAACAGAAGTTAACCAACAACCACTTCCTTACTACTCAATTAAAATGACTTGTTAATTATTCAATCCAGCACTGGAAATATTAATATGACAGATTATATTTTGGTGCACTGTTAACTTAAACCAAACTAGATTCCACATTAAGAAATGCATCCTAAATATGATTCCACATAGATGATTAAGTCTGCTTTTTAAGATTTGTATGCATTTTAATGTATCCATTGCAGTTAAATACATTTTCTCTAATTGGTTCCGATATGCAGGCAGGAAATGTTTTAGCAGCAGGACTGCTGTTCTGCAAACTGACATCTCAATCGAGGCGATCCACTGTGAAAAGAGGCTTTCATCATGGATGCAGAGTCCTCGGAAACACATTTACTTTGCACTTTTTCCATTTCTCTCAGCAACACAAAGCTGAAATCCATCAGCCTGACTTGAAGCATTTCTGTTTTGCCCTGTAATCTATTAATAATTCATGCGAAGGAGGGGGAACCCCCAATAAATCCGTCAATCCTCCCCCACCAAGCTTGAGTCATACCTTTTCCCCCCACATGACTTCTATACTATAATATACAGCAGCGGCAGTCAACACTTAGCATGCTCATAAATTTTATCCCAAGCCCCATCTCTGATGTTGCCTTAGGGAACTGTGATCTGATGACAGCATGGCTTGAATCTTCTCTAGCCAATGGAAAGGTGCCGTTCAGTTTGGGAATGGCCATTATGTGGCTTTCTACACCTCTACAGATCTTCTGAATCTGTTTCCTCGGGATGCACATCGTAAAATGCAAATGTAACTACTCAAGGATACTCGGATGTCGCGTAACCAACCCAAACAATTGAGCTTCCAGAACAGACTGAAGCTTTCTAAGCAGCTAAACCCCCGTTTTCTGGTGGAGAACGCGGGCATCGCTGCGAGGGTGAATTCCTGCTGCACTCCAGGCATCAGGGATGGGAGAAAGAGAGGGGTAGAGGAACAGAAAATGACAGAAAGGGGAAGCCGCTTACCTTATGGTCTGCATCTCCTCGTCCGAAGCCTGGAAGAAGGAAGAAGAGGCAATTAGTGAAAGGAACGTGCGTCTGCTTCCCGAAGCTGCCAAGGCATCACTGCGCAGTCTGAGGCACACACCGCCACTCTCTCTCTCTCCTTCTGTCTCTCCCTTTTCTCTTGCTCTCTCTCTATCCAATGGTGCCAGTGTACTTCTGCACCGATCTCATGTGCGAGGAGGGGAGAAATCTTGACAGATTAAGTGCGAATGGAAAGCACAGTCGCAGCCAGAATGCAGATACACAACATCAGACATGCCACCCCCTCTCCTTCCTCCTCCCCGAGGGAAACTCACTCATCGGTTTCGTGGCGATCCACAGGATGTGAGGACAGACAGCAGACCAGAGAGAGGGAGCGGGTGAGAAAAAGAGTGCGAGAGGGAGAGATGGTGTGTGAGAGAGAGAGAGAGAGAGAGGGAAACAGGTGGGCTCATCTGTTGATGAAAGAATCGGAGGGAGGGATGGGGAGTCTCTCTGGTTTTCAGATCCACTGCGTGCTACAGCTTTCTCTCTCTCTCGGTCTGTCTGTCTCTCTGTCGCCCCATGAATAATGCAAGAGTGAGATTATGTCAGAGGAATGCATATTCTCATTCAGATTTAGTGTGCAGCAGTGACCAAGGGCCATTCCAGTCCTATTAATTCAACACCAGGCAGGCAGTACGTGATCCAATGTGTTATAACACATCCAAGCTAGTTTAATAGTTTACAGGCCAATCTAAATGATAAAGCTGATATGCTATGTATAGTATGCTAATTTTGTAAAGTATGTAATAATATATGAAGAGTTTATTTGCAAAAACAGATAACTCTGATAACTCAATCGTGTTTTTTTATTATGTTATCATGTTTATATTGTGCATTATTGTGTTAGTTAGCTATATTCTTTAGTTCTTTTTTAACCTAATCAAAATAACCCAACTGCAGTTTGATTGAGATTAATTGGAATGCACAATAAAAAAAAACATGATTTATGAAAGTTGTTAAAAACTGAGTTATCTGTTTTTGCTTCATTTATGTTTGTTTCATTTTGCAAATGAACTCTTCATATTTTTATGTTGTATACACAGTCAGTATAAGTTATCCTCTATGCAGTCCAAAAATCTCACATGAATGTCTAACCACTGCGGTTGTATTTGTAATTGCACAATAGAATGTTTATTATAATTTTGTACAGGGTATTGTTAGGCTAAATTTACATTAGTGCATCTTCATTTTAAAACGCATAACTTTTGCTAGGGTTACACCTATCGTTTACACTACTCAAAAACGGAGACTTTCGAAAATGCCGCAGACCCCGTTTTAGTTTGAAAACCCTGGGATTGCATTTGAGTGTAAACGGACCAAAACAGAGACTTTTGAAAATGATGGCGTGGCTGCCCACATTCGCTCTGCATATCCTTGATGATCATGTAAACAATAGCATCATGCTCATTGTTGTACCCATAGACATGTATAGGTAGATTCCCCATTCGACCGCTCCAAGCACGCAGATACTATCGCCATCTAAATAATAGGGTATCTACCTATACATATCTATGGTTGTACCTGCATGAGCTGTTAAAACACTGTTTTAAAAACGAAAATGCACTAGTGTAAATAGGGTCTTAGATTGCCCTTCAGATATTTAAACGTTAAGTTTAAGACTTTAGACTTTGTTAAGAATTAAGACGGCAAAAATATTCCCAGCATTCTCATTCATCTCAATGGCAGCTGATTGGCTGGTGCAGGCAGCCCCGAAATAACTGGATGCTGCCATCTTTGCTGCTTGAAAAAAGTGCTCTAATATAGCATAGAGTATATTTTTGCAGTTTATATATTTCTTGCAAAAAAAAAAAAGGTCAGAATGCACGCCTGTTTTTAAAATATTATTAGTGAGTAAGGAAGATACAGATTGTACTTTTGACCCTGTGGGCTTTTAAAAAAATACATAAACCACTTTTACAGTTTTCATATATTCACACCCTTACTGGTTTCATCACTTTTCTTACTTTTGTAATTTTTCTAAAATTCATTAACTTTTTCACCACATCATACATGATGTATTGTGTTTGATAACATTCGACAGAAATTACAGTGGTGGAAATTATGTTTTAATCATTTTTGGAATCAAAAGCAATTTATTTTGTCTTGGTGAGGCTAATTTTATAACCAGCACTTTATGTACCTCAAATACACAATTACATCATATTTCTTTACACTTTTTGCATCATTTTTGCATAATTTGACATAATTAAAATATTCTGTGATATTCAAATTTTTTTATTTTCCTAACACATCTCATGTTTCTCATAACTCGTGCATTTAAAAATAAAAAAAATAAAAGTAATAAACAGAACAAAAAATACTTACTATAAACTCTTTTAAAAATGAAGGTTCTTTATTGGCATCTATGGTTCCAGGAAGAGCCTTTAACATCCCTGGAACCTTTCCATTGCACAAAATGTTATTTATAGTGGAAAAACGTTTTTTAAAATGCTTTTCCCACTGTGAAAAAAATAATATTTTAAGAACTGTTCACTGAGAGGTTCATTGGGGATCCAAAAATGGTTCTTTTATGGCATCACTGCAAAAAAAAACTTTTTAGAACCTTGGTTTTTATGGGTTTAGGGGCAAAAAGTGGGTTGTAATTTTGGTCAATTTTACAGACTTTGTATTTTACACAATAAATGTGGTTTATTACACTCTGCTCATCTCACTCTGATTAGATCATCATATCAACATAAAATAAAATATGTAGTTTAGTAAATAGTTTTCATAAAAATCAACCCAGGACATAAAAGTGTCTTGAGTTACAGCATCGCCAAACACTTGAACCCCAACTCACACCCCTGCTACCAGTGTTGCCATGTTGGACTACTAAAACAAGCAGCAGTTTAGACAGCATCACAGAGCCAAAGTGTTTACACTCTTCATGAAATACTATTGAAAAATGACACAGTGACACTTTAGATTAGGGAACACATATTCACTATTAACTAGTTGCTTATTAGCATGCATATCACTAGTGTATTGGCTGTTTATGAAGCACATATTCATTCCTTATTCTGCATGGCCATATTTTAGATCCCTTAAAAATGCCTAAACATAACTTCTACAACTATCAATAAGCAGATAATGTTTTAGGTAACTCTTAGTGAATAGTGAATAAGTGCTCCCTAACCTAAAGTGTTACATTTCAAGATCCATATTTTGCTTTTTGTAGTGTTGAAGAACCATTTATATTAAAACATGGCACTACTGTAGTTGATGACGTGAAGGTTCGCTTATTATCGGCAGTGTCCATTAAAGCAGGACATTGACTCAATCTTCTAATATAAAGATCAACCTCCTCTTTCAAATGAAGGTTGTTTCTGGCAATGACTGGAAATCTCACTTTCCGACAAATGGCAAGGGAGCTCTGCAAGTTTAATTTGACAGGCACACACACACACTCTTTCTCTCTCACTTTCTTTTCTCAGGCACACACAGACTCGTGTCTCTGCCCCCTCACCGCCCACCTTTTTTCAAGCAGTTGCTAAGGTGACGGCAAAGACTGCATTTTAATCAGATAATAAATTAAGGCAACTATATATATATATATATATATATATATATATATATATATATATATATATATACACACACACAGTGTGTGTGTGTGTGTGTGTATATATATATATATATATATATATATATATATATATATATAAATGATAAATTAATGTAAATAATTAAAGAATTATATTATAATGATATATTATATATTTATATATTATAATTATAACAAAAAAATTGACTGGAATGACTTACTATGTTGATGTCCCTTGGAAGGGAAACGGATCGGTAGGGGTATCTAGAGAGTGTTTCCTCTCTATAGAGCAGCGGACTCAAAGGTCTGATTCTCTGGATGGGGTTTGGATGACTTTCTGGAGGACTCTTAACTTCATTGCTCTCAAATGTGATGGCCGTCTCTTTCTTGGTCTTAACTTCCTTTATCTCATCTTCTCTTCGCACACAATCTATGTCCGTCTCCAGGTAGGCTTTTCCTGCAGTCTCTGGTGCACCTTGTTCTTCCTGCATCCCATCCACGGATTGGATGCTCTGCGGGGAAAAATTAACCTCCCCTGGCTGCTGTTGAGCGTCTGGGATCCTGGACTTGCTGTTACTGTGACTGGAGATGGACGAGTTAGACCTGGAGGATTCAGTCTGCCTGGACAACATGAGCAGGTTGGTAGGGTGAAGGACTCGGCTGCTCACTTCATCCAGGAACTGCGAGAACTTCAATTTGGCTTCGATTTTTAGTTCCAGTTGATGCTGTAACACAGCCAAATGCGACATGGCCTGTCCAGAGGTCACGTTGACAACTTCACTGGAGCTCCTCCCTTCCTCCCCACTGGTCAATACTGCCCCCTGCTGGCAGCTCCCAGTTTCTCTAAGGGGGCTACACCCTTTTTGTTGGTCACAACGTTGCTCTACTTCATGGCATCTGTTGGTGTTGAGCTTTTGGCAGGTGGTTGCCTCTGAGCTCATACTGTCCCAACTAGAGGCCCGTGGACTGTTGCTGTTGCTGGTGCTCCTTCCGCTGGGACTGGAGGTGAGGCTGCGTGACGTCCAGCTGTCGTGTCCGGCTGCAAGATACCAACCCACACGTCCTCGAGAAGAATAAAACATCTGAGCGGAGGTGGATGAGTTGGAGGAGGTCGTGGAGCTGCATGATCTTCTCCTTAAATGGAGCTGGTGGTACATGCTGCAAGCGGGATCCATCTCCCCATGAAACTCAGTATTCCTGTTGGCCTGAGCTGAAGATAGGAAATGTCCACAGGATCTGGTGCCTACGCAATGAATGAGCACGAAACCCAGATTTTAAAGCATTTAGCCCTAATCACTGCCCACCGTCTGCATTAGCGGCTGGGAAAAAACTCAATATTTAGGCCACATAATCATTCAGTACCCTGACTGCCATTTACATGGAGGAGCAAGTTTATCACCCAGATTAGAATCCAGTTATACTTGGCTAACAAAAATGGAGATACTGCTATGAATAGTATTTTGGTCAATGACAAAAAAATGAGTATCCAAATCAAAGAAAAGGAAACTTTAAAACAAATACATGAAAGAACTTAGAAATGTACTCTTCAAGTTAATTACATTTGAACTGAAATTCTTTTATATATTATTTTCAAGAAATTTTAAATGGAATGATTCTAAAAATGACATGGCGCATCCATAAATTCAAAATAACATTTTCCTTGCAGCCTTTCTTTAAAAATAATAATAATAATAATAATAATTTAAATAATAATATGTAATAAGTGAGTGTTGAAAGCACTGAAATGTAATATAATAAATATAATTAATTATTTACTTATAATTATAATTATAATATTGACTGCCATTTACATGGAAGAGCAAGTTTATCACCCAGATTAGAATCCAGTTATACTTGGCTAACAAAAATGGAGATACTGCTATGAATAGTATTTTGGTCAATGACAAAAAAATGAGTATCCAAATCAAAGAAAAGGAAACTTTAAAACAAATACATGAAAGAACTTAGAAATGTACTCTTCAAGTTAATTACATTTGAACTGAAATTCTTTTATATATTATTTTCAAGAAATTTTAAATGGAATGATTCTAAAAATGACATGGCGCATCCATAAATTCAAAATAACATTTTCCTTGCAGCCTTTCTTTAAAAATAATAATAATAATAATAATAATTTAAATAATAATATGTAATAAGTGAGTGTTGAAAGCACTGAAATGTAATATAATAAATATAATTAATTATTTACTTATAATTATAATTATAATATAATTACTTTTTGTGTGTGTGGGTCCACTTGGTAGACAAATGTTTTTCAAAAATTAACAATATTTAAAAAACAAAACTGCATATTCTTGACGAAGGCAGAATTTTATTTTTTGTTTTTGTACTTTGTACTTTGTACTCAGGACAGTTAAATCACGCTAACATTTCTGACTTATGCCACCAAAAAATATTAAAATTAATTTTAACTAATTAAATTAACTAATTAATTCTAACTGAGACTTGTCAAAGCACTTGCTTGTTATTGCTGTTTTGTTGATTCGGATTGCTTTGGATAAAGCGTCTGCTAAATGTAATGTAATGTAAATGTAATTTTAATTCATAAATTAAAAACATGCTCTGTTGTATTCAAATATGACCCGCATTTTGCTCTAAAAAGCAAAGAGAAGTCTGTATTCGACAAATATATCAAAGCTAGTCAAGCCCATGCAGATCAAATGAGTACATTTTATGAAGTGATGTGTTTGTCAGAACATGAGAGAAATTGCTTTAGAAGTTTGCTCTTAATTAGGACATCTATTGAGAGCACAACAGACTATTTTTTTTCGAACTTCTTTCTTCCAGGTCAATGCTTTCTATTGAACATTGATCACAGATAACCAGATAACCTCACACACTCATTTTTATGGCTGAGAGTTTAACATTTTCATTAAATATAAGGGAATCTGTCGCACAAGCATTATATTGCGTGTTGTTAGTTGTGTAAACCAAATTCATTATTTCCTGATAATATCACCATTACACATTATCGACCGCTCCTCCCTCCACTGTTTGAGAGTGAAGTGATGAGTCACCGATGACTAGTTTTAATTAGGCTGCTTGTGTGGCTAATAAGTGTGGCAAAAGTTCAACACAATGAAAGATGGCCTTCTGTGATGGTACATCTGTGGAGTTTCTCATGCAAAAACACCCCAGCTGCAGTCTGAACAAATTATCTGAACAAATCATCGCCTCTGTTGTGCCTCCCATGTCTTTGAGACATTTTTTTTTCTAAATCACCATGCAAATTACTTTACTGCCATGTGTTTTTACACAGACTTGAAGGTTAAAGGGCACCTATTATGCAAAATCCACTTTTTGGACATAACTGTGTGTTGGCAGTGTGTGAACACAACCACCCTACAATGATAAACATCCACCCACTCCTCATTTTTTAATCCCCTTTAAACCAAGTCAGTCTCACAAGGCCTGCCATTTTAATTCTCATGCAGTGTGACACATTGCATAGGGTCGGGCCACGGGGTTGATTGACAGCCCTGCATTGCTATAGTTTCCGCCCTCAGCGGATGTACGCTGTCCTCCGATTCTCATGCAGTGTGACGTCACATTGCATAGAGTCGGGCCACGGGGGTTGATTGACAGCCCTGCATTGCTATAGTTTCCGCCCTCAGCGGATGTACGCTGTCCTCCATTTTCTCCGCGCTCGAGCAGCTGTAATGTCAGCAATGTCTCGCAAGCAATCCCGATGCTCTGTGTTTGGATTTAAGACTGAACATAAGAGTCTTCATTTTCTCCCAACATCTGAGCTGCTGAGCACGCTGTGGATTACTTTCATACACAACCACCCTACAATGATAAACATCCACCCACTCCTCATTTTTTAATCCCCTTTAAACCAAGTCAGTCTCACAAGGCCTGCCATTTTAATTCTCATGCAGTGTGACACATTGCATAGGGTCGGGCCACGGGGTTGATTGACAGCCCTGCATTGCTATAGTTTCCGCCCTCAGCGGATGTACGCTGTCCTCCATTTTCTCCGCGCTCGAGCAGCTGTAATGTCAGCAATGTCTCGCAAGCAATCCCGATGCTCTGTGTTTGGATTTAAGACTGAACATAAGAGTCTTCATTTTCTCCCAACATCTGAGCTGCTGAGGACGCTGTGGATTACTTAAATTTTTCAAGGTAATGTGCCTTAAAATCTACCTAAATACGTGTATCACTCCCGACTCCTTTGTGAATGTCTTTATAGTGCTTAGCATTTTAACCGTATTTGTGTGCACATTAAGTATTTTTTTAACTGATCAGCGTCGCGCTTGTGCGATTAGTTCGCGTCGTTCGTAGTGCAAGAAATTTGTTCGGTAGCGCGGTTGCACGGCTCGGTCAATTGATCCGCGCCGATGACAGGTCAGCGCGGCGCAAACTCTGTAACATCGTGCAGTTTCGTCCCACTTTCATTGCATTTGGCTTCCCATATGTACGGCTAAACACCGGTTCTCTCACTCTCAGTTATGTTGCTTCTACCGGCTGTTTATTGCTGTAGGTATGCAATGCAAAGAGACGTATACACGACACCTTCTTCTGGAGATGGAGCGGGAATATGCAGCTCATTTGCATTTAAAGCGATACACTCCAAAACAGCTCTTTTTTAGACACCCCAAAAATGACATTTTCCAACTGTTATAATAAATGATCTGTTGGGTATTTTGGGCTGAAACTTCACAAACACATTCTGGGGACACCCAAGTCCAATATTACATCTGGTAAAAAGGGGCATAATAGGTGCCCTTTAATAGTGATTTAAGTGTATATCAACAATAAAATGCATTGTAAATCAATATTTTCTAAATGAGAGGGGCAGAGAGAGGGACTGGAGGAGGTTTGGAAATGAGAAGGGAGTGAGGGAAATAATGGCACTAAACCAGCTAAATGATTACGGGAGGCCTGTTCATGAGTAATTAAAATTTTATTGAGCAGAAATGTTACAGAAGGGAGAACACAGTAAAAGTGCTGCTGATCACGCTGACTCTTTCTACAGCCTGTATCATTACTACTATAACCAGTGTTATAATATAACCAAAGCTATATAGAAAATGTATTGAAACCAAACCCTTACAGATTTCATGATTCTCAATATCAAATCAAAGCCTATACAGTGCTGGGTAGATTACTTAAAAAGTGTAGTCCGTTACTGATTACAGATTACATGATGAAAATTGTTGTTAGTAAATTAATACTAATTGTAGGGAATATACTTTTTAGATTACTTTTTTTTTCTTTTTTTAATTACATGTAATAAAGCAAAGAGAAAGAAAATGTATTCCATTTTTTATATCAACATCATAAAATGCATTAAACATTACATTACATTATACTATAATTACAAGTTTAGTATACTAAATGCAAAATCTGATTATATAATCCAGTTAACCTGTATTCAGTTACTACAAAGCGAGATGCTAACGGTCTAATCAGATTCAATGATCTATGCTAAGCTACAGCTAAAAGTGCTTCCGCCAGACCCGGAGATCGGCTGAATGGATTCGAAAATGGTAAAACTCAACTGTTTAACTCTAGGGGAGTTGGAAAATGAGCCTATTTTCAAAAATAGTGGAGTGTTCCTTTAAATATTTTACAGCAAATCTCAGCGGATTGATCATTAATATTGTCACCAAATCTCAGCTATCTAAACTGCTAAATTGTGAACTAAAAACAAAATTTTTAAATCCTGTCAAAATCTGCTTTGAAATGTTTTACTGTGTATTTAGCTACAAAGCGTTGCAAAACATCAAATATAAAATTAGCTAAGCTAACTTTAGCTGATCTAAACCGAAAGCTACACTTCAGAAAAAGTACAGATAAATACACAATAGGCTTGCTACATTGAACCTACTTCATAGTTTTCATGATATAAGTTAATATATATGTTTAAATGCCTGAGACCGATTCAAAAGAGTCAAGTATTCCAGAATCGAACATTTCTAGTTCTGATTCTAAAGAGTCGACAGAAGACACTGCAAACAAATGTCTTTACTCTTTCTTTATTGCAAAATATTGCCAAGAAAAATGTAACACTGTAGCAGTTCACTCTATTACTTGAAAAATTGTTTTACTAAACAGCTACATAATTTAAAAATTACCTCATATAAATCACAAATATTATGGTGTAAGTGGAACTACATGGCCAAGTTTTAATCCTAAGGGGACCCTAGTTGGTAATAAATACCTCTAGAATATAAATATCTCTATAATATACAAAGTCAGCACCTGTTAGCTAAAGAAAGTTCTTAGTCTGATGTGCTGCAAATCGAGCAAATAGAAACATACAGAGCACCTTTGGGAGGTGGGAATTGGTGATGGAGGAAAGAGATCTGCAGAAAAATTACCTTGCAATGTGCTTACGTTCTCTCGTAAAACATTTGCGTTCCCCTAATAAACTTTGGCGTTTTTATCATTGCACCTCAAAACATTTGGAAAAGGTTACTTTTAAAAGTAATGCATTACAATATTATGTTACTCCATAAAAAAGTAACTAGTTGCATTACTTTTTGTCACCTGAGCATGGTTTACTTGCAAAAAAACAAGTTGTTGATTGGCAAGTTGAAGCAATTGTAAATGCCCTTTCGCACCAAAAGTAAATTAATAAGCCTCAAGCTGAAGGAAGTGCCTCTGCACCTCACTTCAGATTTCTCTCAATTAATTGGAAAACAAAGTAACTTGTTTGAAAAAGTAACGCCAATATTTTCTTCAAATGCCCTTTCGCACCAAAAGTAAATTAATAAGCCTCAAGCTGAAGGAAGTGCCTCTGCATCTCACTCCAAATTTCTCTCAATTAATTGGAAAACAAAGTAACTTGTTTGAAAAAGTAACGCCAATATTTTCTTGTAAATTTAAAAGCAAAGCATTACTTTACTAGTTACTTGAAAAAAAAATAATAATCTGATAACTCACGTTACTTGTAATGCGTTACCCCAACCCTGCTCAAAAAACCTCAAGTCCTCAAGATACCTCCCATGGTTACCCAGAAAACTAACCCAAGTCCATGGTGCTACTTACTGCTGTGGACATTGCTAAAAATAGCCTTGGCTTGAGGGCATTTTCACAAGTTCCCACTGGTGCTGTGCTACAAGCCCAGCCTTCTGCACACGTTCAGGCAAACAACTCCTTCTGGGCTCCTTCTCGCTGCCAAATGGGGGATGAGCCCGAGCAAAGGGAACCTTTATCCCACAAGGGCTGCAGATCTCTATTATATGAACTGTACTTCATAATAAGTGGACAGTTTTAGATTCTCCTATGATGAATGTCTTTAATAATCTCTCTATTTTCCAATGGTGCCAGAGACAAATGTAGCCCCACACCTTCTGACAGGAAGACGATGAGGTGATGGGACCCTTGAGAGCCCGTAGCTGTGAAATTGATTCTTGTTACATCAGCACAAGCGGGGATAATTGGTGATGGCTCGGCAAAAAACATGCTCTCTGTTTTCTCCAATAGACAGTCCAATCGTTCACCATCAGGAATCCCCGGTAGCCTATTGGAGACACGCTGAAGCAGGCAGGTGTGGGATCCTGGACTGGGATTTAGTTCTCAACTGCTAAACACGAGTAAATAAACTTTACTTGTGAAGATGTACTACTTGCTCTCTGTGGTGCACTGCAGTAACCATAAAACCTCACCTTTATTTACTCAAAGCTAAGCACTGACAGTCTGTACATTTTCCTCATCTGACAATCGGTTCAACCCTTTAGTCTTGAGGCATCTTGTCTTTCTGGCACCCAACATATTCCATTTGTCCTCGACAGAAGGCATTTGTTTTTCTCCAGAATTTTCAGAGACCTGACTGAGGGATTTGGATATGAAAATTGCTCATCGTAATTTAAATTCTTATGGAAATAACAATAAAACGAATGTCATGGAAAGAGGAACAGTTCTGATCGATACATACTGTCATTTATATTTGATTGCTTTTTAAAAAATCGAAGGGTTATACAAGCAGAAAATATTATTTTTATTTATTTATTTATTTAGGGGTGTGGGGTGTGTGTGTGTGTGTGGGGGGGGGGGGGGGTAATATATTCAGGTTCAGATCTTTATATTCAGACAAATTATGTTTGTGTTAAAGGTATTAAATCTTGCCAACCTGAAACTTTTCAGGCATGTGCATTTTTTCACACTTAAATACTTTTTTCTTGGATGTTATATAGAGTGTACATTTCTCAAAGTGTTATAAATCATTGTTTTAAAACAACAACAACAACAACAAAAATAATAATAAAACAATTATTAATAAAATACAATACAATAATACAAATATTATTGTTAATACAACAACAACAATAATAATAATGATCATAACAATAATAATAATAATTATTATTATTATTAGTTTGGATTTTTTTATTACTATTTTTGTTCATATTAATACAAATCATGAGCAAAATAAAAAGGTTTGTTTCATGTAATAGAATTTGACATTTCTGTGCTGAATAACACTGATGAAATTCTGACTGAACAAGAATTACACAAATTACAAATATTTACATTCATTTTTTTACTAAAATAAAATAGCTGATTTGTCAGTGAAAAAACATATTTCATTATCTTTCATTAAACAGAGGGAATTTTTTTTTTTTTTTCTTATGCTTCAAACTGTATAATGACAAAGCCCTAAATTGAAAGATTTTTTTCTGAGTCCCAGAAGATTATTCTGCTAACACACCGCTTATCTCTCCTCGTATTGTGGGGTCTTCAGAAAAAGTTCTTGCTTATATGTTCAGTGCTGCCTTTAATCCTTCCTTTATCATCCAAATGCTCGATCTTAAAATGGCTGCATTTGAAAACACCAGCAGGCTGATTTATTACAGGTAATGTTGTGGGAATTAAAACAGTAAATCATTACCCCCCACAGGAGCTCTATACCTTTCAGCATTGCCTTTACCTAGAAATGTGTTACACAAGCAAATTAAATAGAAAACGTGAGAAAATGAAACACAGACGACAAGCTTTCCCAGAGAAAGAGGTCTTGGTGCTTTGGATCATTGGGGAGCAGTGGCTTTTGTAGATGCCAAGAAGCAGCATAGTCAATGTGTCGTACTGGGACAGATTTAAATATAATTCAGGAGAACCCAGCGAGCGCTGGAAACTAGAGCTGTCAATCATGCTTTTATGAATCTTTTAAAGGCTTCACTGTAAAAGTTATGCTGTCATGGTGTTTTACTGACTACTAGTTCTGGTTCCTGTTGATCTGGAAACCATTGTGCTCTGGGAGCCCCACAGGCGAAACGAGGGTTGGTATGACCTGAATGCATTTCATTACATTACATTACAGAAAATGCCAGGGAAAAACACTAGTGTGCTCAATCTGTGGGTTTGGCTTACAGTGTAAACATAATCAACATGCAAGGGCTCACAGAAATAGTATTTCAGATCTGTTTTAAGATGCCTCCTCGTCATCTTTTGTTGAAGCACTAACACCATGAAACAATTTTTTATAAAGTCTTTTGCTTTTATTTTTAATGTTTCTTTATGATGTTTGACATGCTGAATATGAAAATCGCATTACTTTTTTGTGTATCATGAACAGTGCACACACAAAAAATTTTGACAACTAAACAAGCTGTTATTACTCATGCATAAAAATGATAAAATAGCATGCATAATAAAATTATTCATTAAAAAGTATGCATATTACTGAGCTAAGAACAGTTTGACATAAACAGTTACTAAAAGTGAGCCGTCTAAAACTTCAGAAGTGGATGATTTTTGGCTTTTATGACTAGTCCCGCAATATTCTGGAATGTTCCAGAAAGCACTAGAATATTACAGAATATTCTAGAATGTTACAGAAACTTCTAGAATGCCCCCATCCTTGCAAAAGCAAAATATCTTTAACATAAAACATACAAAATTAGTACACAAACGTATCTGTACTAAACCAATGTTTCATAATAAAACATTCTAAAATGTACCTGATCTTAAAATTTACCGAAATATTTATGCTAAATAGTACAATAGAATTAGCACCACAGAATTACAGAAGAACTTAAGTGAAATCTTTTTTTTGTGTAATCCACTTAGCGTTCACATTCAAACCGGTTTGGTAACTGGATCACTTGAATCATATTTTAGTCTTTTTATCTAAACACTAACATGTACAATGGTTTGAAATGATGCAATACCAAAAATGATTTATAATCACAACGCGTGACCAATTTGAACACACCATATGCCGTATCAACATCACCAATAACACCTAACTAAAATTCATGTTTCACATGCAGTCTCAGTTACACTCTGAAATATCCAAGCGCTCAAGCATGACTTTCTAATGCTATTACACCCACGCGTGTCGCAGCCACACTTCTCCCAATACCCAGAACGTGCAAACTGGTACATACACACACGTCACCTCAGCCGCAGAAATATCACCTCTGACTGAAAGAGGATAGTGCAATTCAGCCCAAACTGTGAGTCTATGTTTTATGTTTAGTCCTCTTTCATGAACACTAATTATAGTGTATGTGAGGCTAAGCTTCTTTTGCGGGAGCTCAGGGCACTCACTGACTGTAATCCATTGTCATTAATTATGTCTCAAACATACTGAGCCCACTCACTTCTCCTGGAGTATCCATGGAAACTGGAGGACAGGCAGAGCTCATAAAGAGAGGCAGTCTGTTGCCCAACAGAAAGAGAACGGACAAATGTTTTAAGGGGCTGGCAAGGGACACTGGCCCCTTGTGCTTCAGTTTTGGCTATATTCGCCATTTGAAATTTCCTTTCAACTGTGATATGAAACGTTTCACTACATACGAAGGTTTTGTCATTAAATGTACTCTTGGAAGACAAATTGTGTGGCCTATGGCGATATCAAGGATTAATGGTACAAACATACTTTAGTCTCATAGTGCCCTCTTCTGATTAGTACAGGGATTTTTATTGAAGCAATGCTGATTTAAAAGGTTAGTTATCAAAAATTTGAATTCTGTCAGTATTTACTCACCCGTTTGTTTTTCTATCGTAAGTAGAACACAACAATTGATGTTCTGAAGAAGCCTATGTATCACAGCAGATTTGACAGATTTATGAATGAACTGCTTATTTTAAAACCTTCCCGGTCTACTGACATTTGTTTTGACATCCGCTTCAAACATTACAGTGCTCACGATAACTTTCGTTAACTCTACAATAAGTACATCCACTTCACCAGCTAATCACTCTTTGACAGCAATGCAATACAGAGCTACTGCAAAACAGAAGTTCAAGAACATTCTAAAAATGGATATTAGTTCCGAATCCAATAAGCAAAGCGGTGTTCCAAAAGTTCTGATGCAGTCCTAACACACTGAGAATTTTCACGGTTTGTGTGTTGCCTTCTTTTTTTTTTTTTGTCAATCTGTGTGAATTGTGTCGTGAATATCCAGTGACTCTTGCTGCCATCAAGTGCAACTTGTGCCTTTAAGGCAGGTGTTCATTAGGCCACAGGGGTTCTGAGTTCTGGCCCTCGAGGTCTACTTTCCTGCATAGTTTATGCTTCCTTCACATGCTATCAGAAATTTCCTACTTCCCACTTCAGAAGTCGTAGTTATGAGTTTGTCTCATTCAAGCATTGTTGCAGTAAAGAATTGGAAATCATTGACTGCTTGTTCACTTATATCTAGATAGGCAGCTTGCTGACAGTTCTAAGATTTCGGTCACATAGCATATATGCTATTTTGCTGCATATAAAACATACAACGTGCATCAAATCGTTATTTACAGTATATACGAGACTTTAACAAGACAAGACAAATGCAGATTTTGTGGTAAAAAAAACAACAACAAAAACAAATAAAAAATACCAGTCACTCAGCCATGTTTAAAGTTTATGGCCCACCCAACTAGGAAACTCAGGTATCAAAATTTTCTCAGAGTCCCCTAGCTGTAAATATGACTTTAAAGTGATTTCATGTTCAATTTCCAACTAGGAAAATAAAATAGTTTTTATGTTAATTCCGATAGCATGTGAAGGCAGCATTAGCTCCAACCTTGATAAACCTCACCTGCCTGTATTTTTCTAGTAATTCTAAAGGCCTTGATTAGCTTGCTCAGTTGTGTTTGACTACACTGTAAAAAATGATTGTGATTTTAACAGTAAAAGACTGTAAACATGCTACAGTAAAAACCTGTTAACTGGTTAACAGTAAGTTTCCATACTATATTTGGTGAATAAATGTAATTACAATTAATGTAATTTTACAGTAAAATACTGTTAAAAATAAGATTTTTGGAAGTGAAAAAAAAAAGTCACTGTATAATTTACAGTGAAAAACCGTAAATTGACACTCCCAGAATTCCCTGCATGACACTTAATCTTGGATGTTTTTTTTGTTGAACTAACATGTTTCTTAGTTTTTTCTTATCAGTTGTGTACATTAGGGTTTAATCTTACATGTAATGTTGTTAAATTAATGTTTATTGCATTATTTCAGTATCATGTGTGTCACCATGATGGAGTTTAGTGTTAGTGTGAATCCCACTGTGCACCTTCTATATATAAGTATTGCCCTCCTCAGCTCGTAGAAAAGCTGTTTGTGATGAGCTTTGGTTCATCATGTGACTTTCTCATCACTACCAGTTTTTGGTGGTTATCAGTTCATTACAATGGTTGAAAATAGATATTAACACTTCAATATTTTGTTTTATTAACACTACATCAGTTAATGAAATGTGGTATTTTATTGTGAATGTAAGTTAAGTCTGTAAAACCTAAAATGTTGCTACCATATTTTTTACGGTGAAGTTCTG
Source organism: Sinocyclocheilus grahami (assembly GCF_001515645.1). Lineage (NCBI taxonomy): Eukaryota > Metazoa > Chordata > Actinopteri > Cypriniformes > Cyprinidae > Sinocyclocheilus > Sinocyclocheilus grahami. The sequence goes on along the minus strand of NW_015505219.1, from coordinate 2,712,434 downwards.
GCAACCACAGCTGCCGGTATTTTACCATAAAAAAATGTTTACAGTGTAGGGTTAGAGCAAAACTCTGCAGGAAATTAGACCTTGGGGGCCAGTGCTACAATTACATGAAAGTAGTCTAAACAAAACAGAATTATTACAACAATGTTGACCAAGAAATCCATTTCTACATCTGAATTCAAAATTATAAAAAATATTGATTTATATAGGCTATGCTGGCTATACATCTGATTGATTTCTGAAGGCAGCAGCATCCCTGGCTGCATATGGTATCCCACAGCGTTGTGCGTTCGATTCAATTGAGCTAAATTGTCTGAAAGTTGTGGTTGGGGTGGTCAGTTTGTGTGTAAATGTAAGTTTTTTTTTACCAACTTTCCCCACTTTTAATCTCATTTGTACTGCAGTAATTACAAAATGCTTAATTATCACAAAAGCACTCTACCTCCATGCAATTGGCCCCCCACCCCATTCGGCAAAATGTGTCAATCGTTTGTGCTGGTTTGTGCTGTAAAAATGATTGTTTGTGCTGCTTTGGTTTTTTTAATATTAAAATAATATTTATATTATATGTCATTCTGAGGTCACTCAGCCCCCCACATGCTCCAAATTTACCCCAAATAGTCTTGTTTGTTTGTGCTTCGTTTGTGCTTGTAATATTTTCGTTTTTGCTACTGTCTTTTTAAAATATTTTTTCCTAGTCAACTAGTCGCATGTTTATATTAAATTGATTAATATAATAACCTATTAAGCCATCCTTTAATATATAGGCATTCAGGAGTATCCTATTCCACGCTCAAGCACGCGCATAAAGCTTGCCGCAAAGCACTGGCAAAAGTATTGATTGAATGAGTAGGGGAAAAAGAAGACATTGTAATTATTTATTATTAAACTTGTGCTTTCTCAGTCAGTGTCGGCTGCAAAGATGAAGTTGCCAAATGCCGACGCTGATGGCCATCTCCAGTAGGCTAATGGACGTGCCTAATAGAGAAATGCACCCTTTCATACGGACCACATAATTAGAGAAGATTTGTTTTTTATTTATACAACCCGTGTATCATTCGATCATTTGTTTTTTGATGTAATATTGAAAGTAGAATAATGAGAAAAAGGCTCCTTTTTCGTTTTTTTCCAAAAAACGAAAAACAAGAATTCAGCCTAAATTTTCGTTTTTCGTTCATGGGTGGAAAAATGAATAAACAGCTTGAATATTCGATTTCTACACATGGGCGTGAATGAAATGCCCCTTTCTGCTGATTGGTCAGCTGAAGATCAAACCGTGCCGTCATCAGTTCTTCCACAGTATCACGCAGCAGAATAATAGTCCTCTGCTGCTGCAGTTGTACGGATTAATAACCCATTTTATTGCAACTACATTTCATATTTTTCTCATCAAACAGACTAATGAATAGCTCGACACAACTCATACTGGGGCAGAGTCTAGACAGGGCTTTCTTCTGTGTAGATATAAATTCTATTATTTTTATCATGGCAGGGTATGATATGACAGCTGTCATAGCCTACCCTGCTCACCCAGTAAGTCTGTTTGTTTGTTTAATTAAGAAATTATTTAATTAATTTGTTTCAAAATAAATATTTTAAACACTAAGGCTTGAACATATTAAGAACATATAGGCCTATGTTCACGCAAGAACTGTCATTCTGACTGACAACTGGAGAACAACAGATATTAAATAGCCTACTGTTAGATTTAATTGTGTAACGTTACGTTCAAAATAACTACAAAATGTCATGCCTTTGAAAAATAAAGAGAACAACAGAATGCGCTGCTTTAGCGCGTCTCGGTCTCCTTGAGCATCTTACTGTCGCATGCCACAAACATTTTTTGGTTTTGGTTTTGGTTTTGTAAAGACATAAAGAAATAGGCCTAAGTTGTTTTTTTTTCTTCTTCTTTTAATCAGCCTCATTGAACGAATATGGCTACTAACAATTAAGTGACTGCGACTATTTCATGTGATTTGGTTTGCCGCATGAATTTTACCTTATTACTTCAGCTGTGTTGTTAAAAAAGACAGTAAAAATCTAAAATACTACCGGTACAAACCAGCACAAACAAACGAGACTATTGGGGTAAATTTGGAGCATGTGGGGGCCTGAGTGCCCTTACGAAAAAGAAGTTAATTCAAGTGTGCAATTAGTATACTTCTTTTAAACTAAGAAATAGGAAAGTATACTTTTAGACTACTTTTTATGTACTTTTCATAAATGTGCTTTATGCACTTCTCAGAAATTACATTTAAGTATACTTGGCTTACTCTTAGAAAAAGTCTAAATAAATTTTAACTATAGCCTACTTGTGCTCCGGGAATCTATGTTTTCATTATTATATGGTAGGGGGCGCTATTGCACATCTTCTGTACAGAATTTCCAAAACACAAGCGAAGAGGAAACCGAAACAACAAATGCTTCCACATGTAATCTAACACGACCATCAGACATAAAACAGCATCAAAACTGTGTAATGTTATGGAATAAAATGTCACCCATGAAGAGGTAATGACTTTCAAGCTTTGGTGTGTTGATCGACTCCATCTACGTTTTGATTATCATTCTGAATCCAATTCATAGTCTTTTTTCAGCTTTTTGTTCAAAATGTTTATTTATTTCTTTATTTTTTATTTATGAAACTTACCCACATTCGAGTGTTTATAAAAAAGAATGAATGAAGCTAGAATAAAATGTTTTTGTTTACAAGCAGATACCTTTCTTTCTTTTGATGTTTTGTATGTTCAGATGTCCATATAACAAAATATATAAAAATTAATATCTAAATAGGGACATAGTAGTATGCTTAAAGTATTATGTAAAGTTCACTTAAAAGAAAACTTACGAGTATAAAACTACTAAACTAGTAGTTTACTGAGACTATACTTCATAGTTTACTTAAAATGCTACAAGTATTTAATTAGTAAACTCTCAGTATACCTATAAGTTCACTTTTAGTATAGTTGCAGTACAAACTAAAAACATATGTCAACTAGTTGTGTACTCAAAGTTTACTACTGTTATACTTAAAGTATACTTAAAAGTATACTTTTATATACTAGAAAGTGGGCCAATTTAGTCCCAATGAGTATTGAAATAGTACACTTACAAGTATACTACTAGTACACTGATATTTGTATATGTACTACATAAAGTATACTTAAAAATATACTTGATATTTATTTAAGTATACTTAATAATATAAACTTAAAGTATACTTCTTTTTGGTAAGGGTTACCTCAAAATGATAATTAAATATTATTTTAATCTAAAAAACCGAAGCAACACAAAAACGGGCACAAACCAGCACAAACAAAGCACAAAAAAAGAAGACTATTTGGGGTCAATTTGGAGCATGTGGGGGGCTGAGTGACCTCAGAATGATCACTAAATAATATTTTAATAGTCTATCTAAAAAATTGAAGCAGCACAAACAAAAAAACTTTACGGCACAAACCTGCCCAAATGAAGCACAAAAAAAGAAGATGATTTTGGGTGAATTTGGAGCATGTGGGGGGCTGAGTGACTTCAGAAAATGAACATTAAATATTATTTTAATATCTTAAAAACCGAAGCAGCACAAACAAAACTTTTACCTGCACAAACGAAGCACAAACAAATGAGACTATTTGGGGTTTTGCGTTGTGTGGGGGGCCAACTTCACGGAGGTAAGCACTGTCTATTTTATTGTAGATCATTAAACTTTTATGCTGCCTCAGAAGTCTGTCCGAAATCATTTCGATTCACCAAGTCATTGCCTGATAGGGCAGCAAGGCAACAAGTCAGCTGCCTAATAAGCTTTTGAACACAGCACTTTGTAAATCAATATTAGGTGGTTCACAAACGCTGCTTGAAAAGTCACTGGGTTATAGGGTGAGGCAACAAGTCATATACAGTGATCATATAGCCATACAGTGAAGCAGCTAAGCTGCAACAGTTGGCTTTGTTTGCACGATGGAGGAGAAAAACAATGTAACTGCCAATGTTGGGTGTAATGTACATCACTCAATATTAACTTGAGTTATAGAGTTGTAGCAATGTCACACTTGTTCAGAACAGTATAGCACTCGTTTGTATTTATGTTTTTAATTCTGTTCTTTTACATTAAGAACTATAGTTCTTAAAGTTCTTAAAGTCAAAAGTTGTATGGACTACTTTTATGGATCTTTTTGGACACCATATGCTATATCATTGTATGGAAAAGTGAGCAAGTGAAGTGACATGTGGCCAAGTATGGTGACCCATACTCGGAATTAGTGCTCTGCATTTATCCCATCCAAAGTGCACACACACAGCAGTGAACACACACCCAGAGCAGTGGGCAGCCATTTTTTTTGCTGCGGCACCTGGGGAGCAGTTGGGGGTTCGGTGCCTTGCTCAAGGGCACCTCAGTCATGGTATTGAAGGTGGGAGAGAGCACTGTACATTCACTCCCCCCACCTACAATCCCTGCCAGTATGAGACTCGAACCCACAACCTTTGGGTTACGAGTCCAGCTCTCTAACCATGACTCTAGAAACATTTTTTAAAGCATCTCCTTTTGTGTTCCAAGTAACTTGACTCATACAAATTTTTTTTTTTTGCCATCTAAAAACCTTTATTTATCCCAATTAGAAGTCTTGAGTTCAATTTTACCTCAACCCAAAACAAAACAGTCTTAAACCAAAACAAAACCAATGTAGCATAAAATGTCACTTAGTGAAACTGCTTGATCACATTTGTAAACATACAAATGGCAGTGCATTTACATGCGGAGTTTAAGAGCGTATGTTGACATCATGTAACAACAAAATGATTATGCAATTCAGTGACATGCAACATAACCTTAATACCAATCAATGGTGTTTCTGATCATTTTAATACAAGCAGAGACATCAACACATTATGTAACTGTCATTTGCAAAACAAGCAACATGTGGAAAGCAAATTAACCCCAGAGAACTTCGATGAGAACATAGCACCACAGTAAATGTCTGCAACCACGAAGCAGCATAATGGGCAGATGATAGTCCTGAATTGCAGAGAATACTTTAATAATGATAATGAAGGCCTCACTTTAATGAATTCTAAAGTGATGTACTTTCCTCCTCAAAAATAAGTGCATTTAGAACAAAATCAATTGACCAAAAAACATTTCAAAGTGTTTGTTTAATTTTCTAGTTTTAAAACAGCCCTTTATTAATATATAAAGCAAATCTTCTTGTTATATGAACCCCATAAAAAACAAATCTCCTCAATATATTCCTTATAAATATAGCATCTATATAAAGATGATAGATAGATAGATAGATAGATAGATAGATAGATAGATAGATAGATCTACTGTATGATTCTGCCCGGACCCATATGCACCTGCATACCCAGATGCTACGCCACTACCATGATTTATTTCCATTTGGCACAAGTGTTGAAATGGGCTTAAAGACCCCAAGGCTGTTTAGACATTTTCATTACCTGATGGGACACGTGATATAAACTTTTTACAGTGCTTTATTTACACAGTACAACGGCACCAGTGCGCTCACCACACTCCAGCTACAGGTGGAGAGGAGAGAGAGATAGAGCCAATTCAGTGGATTTTTAGGAGGCCATGATTGACAAGGGCCAGTGGAGGAAATTTGACCAGGACACCGGGGATACACCCCTACTCTTTACTAGAAGTACCATGGGATTTTTAATGACCACAGAGAGTCAGGACCTCTGTTTAACCTTTCATCCGAAGGACGGTGCTTGTTGACAGTGTAGTGTCCCCATCATACTGGGGAATTAGGACCCACACAGACCACAGGGTGAGCACCCCCTGCAGGCCTTACTAGCACCTCTTCCAGCAGCAACCTATAGTTTTCCCAGCAGGTCTGCAATCCATGTACTGACCAGGCTCAACCCTGCTTAGATTCAGTTGGCAACCAGTCTTGGGCTACAGGGTGATATGGCTACTGCTCCAAAGTGGTTTTAAATATAGTGCAACCAACATCACAAACTCCCGTAGGTGAAATACAATATGTGAGTATAGCCTACCTGTCTTCACAGCACTGATAAAACAATAGGTGAAAAGTACCCGGATGACCTACAGTCTACTTCTGAAGTTTTTGAGTAGTCAGAGACCCTATCTGCAGGTTACACCAATAGGAGGCGACAAGTGACTGCTTTACGCGCTAATAATTTAATCGACAAAATCGTTCAAAAACATTCGGAGTTCAAAACACTGATTCATTATAGCGGTCTGAACGGCGTTGGTCATCAAGTCTGCCTCTATTTATAATATAATGTCTGCGCACTCAAAAGGCGCCAGAAGGGTTTTCAACATCCTCGGTTAATGGTGTCCGAATGTATCGTCGGTTCAAATCGTGCAGACAGCAGCTGTATACAGTAGCTGGACAACAAGTAAAAACTCAGAAGAATGTAAGGCACTAAATGTTATCATTTTCTTACATCGGTCGAGCTCCATTGAGGCGCCAGACTCGAGGCAATTCCACTTTCTCAGTTGTTGAGGTTTCTGGTTTCTGAATAGAGCGTGGGTTCAAATCTACGGTGACCGAGAGGTGCAGAACAAATCACAATTCTGAAAACAAAATAACAAATTACAAACGCAAATGCAAGTCTACAAAACAAAATAACAATTCAGAAAGCACAACAACAATTCAGAAAACA
>NW_015505219.1:2704173-2704422 GCF_001515645.1 Sinocyclocheilus grahami | reverse complement strand
TTACTCACCGCTGACTGGACAAGATATCTGTCAATCAAAAAATACCGAGTGTCTATTTAGATTTAGTTAAAACTGATTGTGACTCATCAGCTCCAGTGGCAAGCGCTAATAGTTGGCATTTTGAGCGATCGACCCGGGTTCAATCCCACCTTTTGCCGAACTTTTTTTTCTCACTTTTCAAATCTCGTATCACATCATAAAGGCATTTATTTTCAATAAAAATTAAGGAAATAAACAAAAAGTTGAAAA
>NW_015505219.1:2701935-2704160 GCF_001515645.1 Sinocyclocheilus grahami | reverse complement strand
AAAAAGTTTGGCAAAAGGCGGGATCGAACCCGGGTCGATCGCGTCAAAAAGCCATGGGCAAGTGCTTATCCATCAGCGTCACTAGAGCTGATAGTTCCACCCACTTTTAACTAAATGTAAACAGACACCCCGTATTTTTTATTCCATACTAAGGGCAATTCATACAATACATTTAAACTGAGCTACTTTAATACCATCTCCGAACTTTCTGCCACGACTCTGCTGTTCTTCGGCTGGTTCTTCTCTGTATATGTTGATTGACAGATGTCTCGTCCAGTCAGCGGTGAGTAATCCCAAACCAATGGCGCTGTCTCAAACTATACCTACCTCTTCCGGTTTGTCTGAATTGTCCTTGTGTTTTCTGACTTGTTCATTTGTTTTCGGATATGTCGTTGCGCTTTCTGACTTGTTATAATGTTTTCTGAATTGTTGTTGTGCTTTCTGAATTGTTATTTTGTTTTTTAGACTTGCATTTGCGTTTGTAATTTGTTATTTTGTTTTCAGAATTGTGATCTGCTTTGCACTTTACGGCCACCGTACAAATCCCACTTCTGGCAAGACACAATTTGCCGTGAATGGATAAAAGTAGCTCAAGCATCATTTAAACCAATGTTATCATTTCAGTAGGACATTCTAAACACAAGCTTTTGCATATGACTGAATCACAGCCGTGCTTATATTCGGAACCGCAACTGATATCAACCAGCTAATACGAGTCATTTTAAGGGTTAAGATCGTGTAGAAATAACTGTACGTTGCCACTTTTTACAGTGTTTGTGTCACACGTGCATCACTGTCCCAGCATCTCTCCTCCCTCTCACAGCATGGAGGATCTTTCTCTCTACACCACCGCTTATCACGTCCCATTCGCAGCATCACGGCGTTTGAGGGTGAGTATCATCACTGACCAGCGTGGGTAGAGTACACCGTGATCTTTATAGGTAACAACATATGACAGGGTCGGTCGATTAGGAATGTTAAACGTAAGCGGTTTTATTTTTAAGAGTAAGTTCTAATGCATTTTTGACTCGGCTATAGCTGGTTATGTGCTACTGCACCAATGCGGACCCAGCCATATAGAGTAATGTAAGCGTATTGCTTGGAAGCTAAATATATAAACACAATAACGCTTTTTTATTTATGTATGAAAAATGCACGTGGAAAGACGGCAAAATCCTTAATTCGTAGTGTGCTTAAGTTTTGTTTGTTTGTTGATATTATGTCGTCGCGTTATGAAATGGTCAGTGTTTTTATAGCAGCATGTGTCCAAGCTCTCCATCTGTTATTCATGTCTTTGACCCGCCAGGTGGTCCTAACATTAGTAAAACTACAAGATGGCTTACTCACTGATACACTGTATGTCATCTGGTGTGAGTTTTGACATCAGTAAACAAGAAAAATGTCTTTTAAAAAACACCTGAAGAATGTTGGATATTGGATAGGTTACATGGCACTGAATGATAACATGCTTCTCCGATTGAAAGATTAGCCCTGTTCAGAACATGCCAATAGCATGATACTTTTTTGTATTTAGTGTGTTTATGAAGCTCAGTAGCTTACATAATCAGATAATTATCTTAAAACACATTTTGTTCAAATCTGAAGACACTTTCAACCTAAATAACTTGTAATTTTGAAAAAAACAAACAAAAAAACAGAAATGCCTGAGAGTATCAACTCTATGTAAAGAAACCGTTAATAATACAGTATGACAAAATTAACACGATTCAGTCAAAAAGTAAAATTCGGTCACTCCCACGTTGTCCTGTCTGACCATGTCCTGTGAAACACAAAATTAGACATTTTAAAGAAAGCCATGATTGACCTTTTCAATCCAAATAATGACCATAGAATGAAGATGCCAGGCCTCAGTAATTATTGTAAAAATATAATTAAAGTAGTCCACATGACTCCAGATTGATACAATAGTGATTTTGTGAGCAACAGACCAATGGCTTTAGTATTATTTATGTAAAAAAGAATTTTTTGTTGGTTTGTTTTTAATTTTTTTTTTATGTAAGTTATAAGTTTAGAAATCATTTTTAATGTTTCTATATAGCTGTAATTTATTATTTTGGTTTTAGTTTTATTATTTTTATTATTTAACTTATTTTATTAGTTGCGACATTACTAATTTTGAATTAAGTTTTTTAATAATCTAATATATATATATATATATATATATATATATATATATATATATATATATTTTTTTTTCATCTATA
>NW_015505219.1:2698488-2701634 GCF_001515645.1 Sinocyclocheilus grahami | reverse complement strand
TATATATATATATATATATATATATATAATTTTATTTCAGCTTTATTTCAATTAATGAAAACGATTTTTAGCTTTAGTTTTAATAACAACACGTAAAAAACTGATATTTATGTTCTTAAGTCCTTGACATCTGCTCTAGCTCTCCTAGGAGTGTTCTTTTGTGAATAAACAATCTGTCACTGTTTTGACAAATTTAGGCTTTTTTATGAATCAGTTGATCAAATTCACAAAACTGATCTGAATGATTCGTTGAATCATTAGTAGGCCTGCAGTTCAGTCACCATTCATTTTAATTGCATAGAAAAGATAGACCAGGACATTCTTCAAAATGCTTACTTTTGTGTTTCCAAAGAAATATCAAAGTCATTTAGGTTTGGAACAACATGAGGATGAGTAAATGATCTTTTTTTTTTATTCAGTCATTCTTTTCTGGCTGAACTATTGCTTTAAGAATGGTATGTGGCAATATTAATGGAAAGAAAAAGAAAGAGCTTGCGCCAGAAAGATATTGTGCTCTGCCAACCAGCACACTCTGTACAAAATCATGCTCCTTCGAGAAAGCTCTGACTGAAAGTGTGTGTGTAAGAGAGATATGCATCATCATTAATCTCAATGTCACTGGCAACATTTTAACAACTACTTATTTTAAACTGTGTCCCTGCAGTGCGCATATAGAATATGAATTGTCAAGTCAGTGACAAATAGAAGAGAGAGTCAAAGAAAGTTAGTAGGCACTTTCTTGATTGCAAGTGCTGTTTCCTGTCCTCAGGTGGGGGGCGGAGCTGTGGTGTTCATGAACTCATCTGCGCTAGAAGAGGTGAGAGCATCTTCCTCATCCACGATAACATGCACCGATTGCTCCTGAATATTTATTGTATTACTAATTTATACTTTGTAATAGATAAAATATGTTTGTACCCCTTCACCTTCCTTGTCCCACACTTCTATCAATTATGAATGGCCTATCAGGTTTGGTGAACAAAAACAAGGGTCATTATTAATTCACGACAAAGGATTGTGTTACTATGAGCAGGAAGACCTATGTGTAAACAACACAATTTCTACTACGTAGTGGCTGATATTTAAATAAGCATGTCTTTGTCTCTGGCTATCACAGCCACAGAGCAAAGGGGAAGATTTTGTTACATAACAGTAGGCAGCAGTGGAAGATTATGGCTGAAATGTCAAAAATTGAGCGTAGCGGCTTTGCCTTATGGGATTTGAGTTCATTTGGATTAGCAAATTCGCATTTGCTTGCATTGTCACATTATAGGGTAACTCATAGATCTGAAAAGCATACTGTTACGTACATGTAGAAAGATATTTTCTGTAGTGAAAAGATCTCTGTATAGTACAAAATGCTATTTAGTGCTATATAGTCTAAACTTGTTGGTGGTTCAAGTGAGCACTACTTAGTGGACGTGTCTTAAGTAAATTTCAGTGTCTCTGAAACATATCTTCCAAATTATTCTGTATAATCTGTCAGCCTCATGATATCCCTGTCTATCTATGGTCCAGTTAGCATGTGGACATGTGTTTGCCACTTATATACGAGCCAATCCAGTTTCAGGTTAATGTAGGGTAGGTTCCAATGGAAGATCCAGTGGTATTGTGTGCACAAAGTGTGAAGGGGCATCCAGTTACCTTAGACTAGTGAATTATTCAGCACTGGGAGAGATAGATTCAAGACGGGTGCTATAGATTCACTCACTGCAAGAGATGGAAGGCAAACGTTTTAAATATGGCCTAACTGATCTATGAGGAATAAGGAACATTGGCAGATGAGATATAAAGATTCACAAACGGACTATAGAAGAGATTATTGGATTCAGGAGATATCGAAGGACTCCTTGTTATCTGCAGGTTGTGGTAATATTTGCTGGAGTGTTGAGTGCTTTTAAAGTTTTTTTTTTCTGATCGTAATGCACTATTTTTGCTATTACATAAACGGAATAAGTAATTTAGATAAAATATTTCCATTAATAATATAAGGAAATTTGGCACCGATCTAGCTTCTGGTACAAAAGTTTAGATAACTGCTTTGTACGTTTTAAATTAAGGTTTCACTTAAATCTTTAAAATGTATATTAAATTAATTGTATAATGCAAATTAGAAACATCTTCATTGGTGGTCATATCTGTTGGTCCCCACATTATTTTGGCCTATACTGCACATTTAATTTCTTAGTGAGTTGCATTTGTAAAGGTTTAAAAGTAGTTAAAAATTCTCTCAATGATCTTATGCAATATATCAGTCATCTGTATGTTTTTATAAAAACATGAAAGTAATACAACAACGGCAATGTGATTTGTGCCATACTGACACTGAGACTAACTTTTCTTTTAAGGAAATGATACCAAGGTTTATTGTTCTGTCAATACTGGAGGATAGCATGATAGACTCATTACCATTACCATCTACAATGCTTGTCTGTTATCTAGGTAGATCAAATTCTCAACTCTTGACCTTTACTTTCTCAGCTTTTGTCCACCAGCACTATGCTTTCTCTTCCTCTGTTTCTCTAATTTCCTTTAGTATCTCCTGAACTGCTAGGTGTCCTGTCCTCCATTGCTGTCTTCATGGTCGTGATCGCTCTGTTTTTTCTTTACCTCAGCAGCAAGTTTTCAGTGGAGAGCCCAAGCAGTGAGCTGCCACATTTTGAAGGTTTTAACAAAGGTTTGCAAGGTAAATACAGGGTTTTCAATGAATGTGTACATGTGTATGGCTGTGTATCAAATCCTAGTGAGTAGGCCCTCTAGCATTTCTAAGGTCCATTGTAAATAGAAAAAAAAAATTACAAGAAATTGCAAAATCAAGCGTAATGTCAGTTCTGGCAGACCACGTTAGTCAAGCTAGCATCAGCTGACTCTCAGTTGATCCATGTCTACCTATAGGAATGTGACACCTATCACAGCACTCATATATAAGGTCCTTCGGTATTATCACCAGCTTTCGCGTTGCTCAATAGCTAATTACCCTCCTCCATCCCCAACTCCTCCTCTCGCCAGTCAGGATTCAGCCTTCTGATGCTCACTGAATCAGACTAATTTCTTAAATGTTACATTAAATTTTTAACCTTTAAGATATCTGCAATACATTCATGTTAGCTCTGTTTTGGTTACCCTGGGGGAGGGGGGGGGGGGGG
>NW_015505219.1:2692894-2698452 GCF_001515645.1 Sinocyclocheilus grahami | reverse complement strand
GCTAGGCTGCATGGATGCGCAGGGAGTTCTTGCCCAGAACGGAACCATACCGACAAACCAAGCTGTATGCTAGTTGTCAATCATCTGTGACGATAGTGGTCCTGACAGAAAACTATTTAAAATATGGCCAATTCTGATCAATCACCAATTTAGCACAGGTGGAGCATGTTCAGATAATCAACTAAGTTAGCACGATAGTAATGCTGCGTTCCAGAAAATGTCAGAAAAGGGAACATACGAGTTGAAAAGTCCCACTTTCAACTTCAGTTGAAGTCATGAGTTCCAGTCAATCGCACATCACGTTAACATATCTCTGTCAAAGAAAAAAAACCAAACAAAATACTGCCTTTAGTTTTGAAAACAGCTGATGAAAAGCTAAAATTAAGGTATTATAAACGTAATGTCTAATGTTTTTAAGTTTGACATAAGGTAGCTCCTTGGAACACTATGCTCGTTGGAAGCAGTGACGTCAAATTACGCTTTGTTGAGGTCGGGGTAGATCAATCTGCCCTGAGTTCACAGGTCGGATATCCGACTTCAAGCAGTGTTCCATACGTTATTTCCAAGTAGGAGGTGGGGAAAATCCTAATTTTGAGTTGTCTGGAACGCAGCATAAATATATATACAGCCAACTTACCATTATCTAACAAGAGTTTTTTGGCATCCCTCCTCTACCCCAACTGCTCACTCCTAACTATTTCTATCCCAGCTTGGGATATGGGGGAGTCCTCTGGGTTTGGGCTAAATTTAGAGCTCGGATCCCTCCACTCAGACAGCATGCGAAATATTCATACTGTTTGCTGTATTTGATTATATGTAAGTGCAAACTCGTGAATTTTGGTTAGAACAGGGGTGTCCAATCCTGCTAATGGAAGGCCACTGTCCAACAAAGTTTAGCTCCAACCCCAGTTAAACACACTGAACCAGCTAATCAAAGTCTTACCTGGCATACTAGAAACGTCTAGGCAGATATGTTGAGGCAAGTTGGAGCTACATTTTGCAGGACAGTGGCCCTCCAGAACTGAGTTTAGGCACCCCTGGTTTAGAATGTTGGCCATATAGGCAGTAGATGTTAGATCACTAGGTTTTAAAACACTTGTATGTCATCCTTGTTCCTTAAATAAGACATGCTTATAAACGAAATGTTACTGGTAAAAGATCCTAAAGATTAATTTATGAGCTGACTCTTCAACAGAATTTGTGATCAGTTAGCAGACACAACAAAAGCACAAAGAAATGGCATTTTTCAAGAGCTTCCAACAGAGCCTTCCTTCTGTCAGTTCCCTCCTGGACACTGTCTCAAACACCGTCTCAACTGCCGTAGATGATTTGTCCTCTGCGGTGAGTGATGCCACCTACACTGTCAGTGACCAACTAACGGAGCAGGTCAATACAATCATCAACAAAGTACAGACCGAAGAGGATGACAAATCCAGGAAAGAGGATACTGAAGGTTCTTCAGAAGAAGTCCAAAATGAGAGGCGGAACAGCAAGCTGAAGCATCAAGAGACAGAAGGTAATGCTGCAGAAAGTGGAGAAGGTCGAAAAAGCAGAAAATCAAAAAAGAACTCTATGTGGACTATTGAAATAGTTGAAGAGGAAGTCCAGAGGGAGAAAGAAAGAAAAGCTGAGGAGGAGGAGTGGGAGTGGTGTTACGCTCCCTCTAAAGGTTGGTATCGTAAAAGGAGGGACCCAAACCAACCACAAAGCTCATCTCCGACCTCAGACAATCAGAAAGAGAACAGTGACCAGGCATCAAAAGAGGCAGAGTCTGTCGCTCAGGAAGAGAATGCTTCCTCTTCTGGCAAACACAAGAATGAAGGTGACAACCACAATGAAAATGCTAATGGCATGGACCCAAGTAATAGTCAGGACTCTCAGGAAATTTCTGGTGATACTGATATATCAGCATCAAAGCATGAAAAGGATGGAGAGCACAATAGTGTTGAAGAAGATGGTACATGCAGAAGAAAATACCAAGGAGGTAAAGGTGAGACTGTATGCTGGACTTGCCGTGTTGTGCTCTTCTGATGAGATGGATCTATATCACTGGTTCTCTTTGTTTTTCATTGTTCCCTTGATTCCACACTAGTCTTCAACCAAGGACACACAAATGAATATTTCTCTTTATAATATTTGCTGTCTTACTCCTGACTAGGGCCATCATAATTGGAGAACTACTAAGAAAATTGTCTTGTGACCAGGATGGCCCACTCTATGGTAGTGTTTCCCATCCCTGGTCCCTGAGTACCCCCAACCCAAAACCGATCTGAGAATATCAGAATACGTGAGATTTTTTCCTGCTTACATGTTCATAGGTGATATCCAATCTGTGCTGTATGGGAGAACAATAAAACGTAATTGGTCACTTGAACCATGTGATGTAAATGTGGCCATAATGTGCAGAGTTGGAGGTACTCTTGCTCAGACTTGTACCTGGAGATCTATCTTCTGGCATAGTTAACCTTCAACCCTAATCAAATACACTTGAACCAGATACTGAAGACTTTCAGGAACACTTGATAGTTACAAACATTTATGTTATAGCAGGCTTGGAACTCTTTAGAAAGACAGATCTTCAAAAACAGGAATGAGCATCCCTGACCTACTCAATGGACCCAGGAAAGATGGGGCAGAACTATAAAAATTGTGTCCCAGACCATGTGAATTTTATTGACGGCCCTGTTTTTACTGGTGTTTTCCTATTTATAGGTGAAGGGTGTAAAGTTTTCGCTGTTAAAATACTTTCATATCCAAATTTGACATTTAGAGATAACTTTAAGCCATTTATTGGCTGACATCTCGAAGAGTAAAATACTGTAGCCAACTTTTTAACTTCTAGCTCAACAAAGCATATCACTTTTGTGGTGGTGTTACCTGTTTGCTCAAACATTGGAAGTGGGTTTGGGGTGTGGTGAAGGTTTGAGTGTGCGGGAAACCTGTTTGGAAACAATAATTATTTTGTGTTTGATACCAGTGGTTTGTTTGGTACCGCCAGTGTCTCAGAAATTATACACTTCACCTTTAAAATTTATGTTAGTCTCATGTTGTGCCAAACTTTGCTAAAGCTGTTTCTTTTGGAGTTTTTAAATACCGCATGCAAATACCGGCTTGTTGCAAGCATCTGGGGAGAATTTGCAAGATTATAAGTGATTAATTACTTAAATTTCTATCGCTTCTTTCTGTGTCTTTCGTCTTTTCTACTTTACATAAACTATCAAAGTGACATTTGTGTGTGTGTGTGCTTTTTTTCTTTTTGAAGCTGGTAGCTATGAAATCTAAAGATTCTTTAAATGTTTGTCTTAAAATACCAGCACATGTGTTTGAAATTATAAGAGGGTAGGAAAAAAGAATAAGGACTTCTTCTCCTCTTTCATACAACTGGTCTGCAAAAGCTTTACTGTAAGATATTTAAGGGCATTTTTAGAATCTGAATTTGTAGATCTCCTCTTTCTTAGATGGGGGTTGTCCAGAAAAAGGATCATCTGAGAGCAAGGACGAAACACCAAAAAGACACAAGGACTCATCCTCTCATGATCAGAGAAGTGGGTGGAGAGACAGGGATGCTGCGAATGAGGATTGCAGCAGTGAGGCCTCTGCTGATCAGGGTAAATATTGTACACTGTCTGTCTGATGAAATACTCTTAATTATTCTGTAATCAGGATGTAATCTTATTGCATTTCTGTCTTGCTATCCAGTTAAAAGGAAAAAAGGTTCAAGTTCCCTGAATGAACTTCAGCCTCCACCGTACCGGGACAAAGATGATCTCAAGGGTGGCTCAAGGGGCCGCAGTGACTCAGCAGAGGGCAGTGGAAGTGAAATCAGTGAGGGCAGTGAAGACCCTGAGGACACAGTGAGTTACCTGAATAAGGGCTATGAGGAGGACACACCTAGTGACAGCACAGCTGTTTTGGGCCCGGAGGTGAGCGATTCGGCCCGTCGTTTCCGATGTGTTCTTCTATGAGAATCACGGCCCCACCTTTAGATTTACAGATGAAACTGTCGAAATCTACAGTGTTGTTATGTCTCCAAGAGAGCTGTTCACTGCAGTTTATGTTGAGACAAATATTTGTAAATGTTTTTTTTTCACAAATCCCATGTGTTTTGACATGAGATTTTTTTTTTATTAATTTTGTTTTCTTTGAGTCAAAGTATGCAACGCCAAACTGATAATCAAGACACCTGTCATCCATTTATCTTTTTTCCCCATTCCTGTCTGTTTGGATTTCCATTCACTAGTGTCCATATTGTTCTCTTTTTAGACCATTGTTAAGTAATATTTTCAGTTGATTATTAAAATTAAATTTCATTGTCACATGAATGAGTCATATCACTGATGGTTTTAATTATGAGGAGCAAGGAGGACAGTTCAAGGATTCTCAGGCTGGGGTTTGGCTCATTTTGGCCACATCTGGTAAGTTTGCCTTTGAGTTTGCCTGTAATTGGAGACACTGAAAGCCTGAATACTGACATACTGTATACTTCTCATACTATACGAGAAGCCAGGCTACTTCAGTGGGTGTTGTATCATGAGGAATCATATTGCTTGATCTTTGGAGATAAAATATCATAGTAGAACTCGAAACGTCTCAGTTACGCACGTAACCCTCATTCCCTGATGGAGGGAACGGAGACATTATGTCGATGATGACATTAGGGGTCTTACTTGGGAGCCCGAATCCTCTCTGATTAAGAGAAATCAGCAATGAAATTTGGCTAGTGGATTTTGCATACCTGAGCCACTCCCCATGCATATGGGTATAAATAGGCGATAGGCATCCACTCATCAGGTTTTATGCTGAGGAGCCGAGAACTTGTCCCTGGCAACCAGCGATGGTTTGAGGTTGGGGCATGGGGACATAACGTCTCCATTCCCTCCATCAGGGAACGAGGGTTACATATGTAACCGAGACGTTCCCTATCTGTCGGTCACTTCCAGTTATTTCGATGACGACATTAGGGGTCCATGGAAAGCGCCACAACCTGAACCCCGTCACAACCCTATGGCATTGCAAATGTTGACAAGCAGCCGTGTGTCAAAACTTGTTAAAGAATGTTCGGGCGCCAGTCAGGATTAATCCTGACAAAAAATGTTTTAATTAACCCAGGATAGCTAGAAAAGGAAACCACCTGTTACAATATTAAATAAAAACAGTCAGAGAAAACTGTTCACAAGAGAGATTTATTCCACAATGTCCATGAAAAAAGAAAAAAAACTTGTCTGAACAATAAGAAACAAAAGAAGAAAAAATAAGCGGAGGAAAAAAAAAACAGTTCAGCACTTTAGTTCAATTCCAGTTTGAAATCCGTGTAGTAATTGCGTCACACTAATTCACGTTTCCAACACGGCAGATTCACATCCACAATCATTTATAAATTGTCCATAGAAAAAAAGGGAAAAAAGAAACATTAAATAAACATTTTGTTCATTTCATAGTTATGGAAGAACATCAAACAACAATCTTAAAGCAACAATAACCATTGAACAATCATGGAAAACAATAAGCACACCGAATGTGCCGGGGTGAATGTTATGCGAGTGCGTGTGTGTGTAGTA
>NW_015505219.1:2681029-2690841 GCF_001515645.1 Sinocyclocheilus grahami | reverse complement strand
GCTAGGCTGCATGGATGCGCAGGGAGTTCTTGCCCAGAACGGAACCATACCGACAAACCAAGCTGTATGCTAGTTGTCAATCATCTGTGACGATAGTGGTCCTGACAGAAAACTATTTAAAATATGGCCAATTCTGATCAATCACCAATTTAGCACAGGTGGAGCATGTTCAGATAATCAACTAAGTTAGCACGATAGTAATGCTGCGTTCCAGAAAATGTCAGAAAAGGGAACATACGAGTTGAAAAGTCCCACTTTCAACTTCAGTTGAAGTCATGAGTTCCAGTCAATCGCACATCACGTTAACATATCTCTGTCAAAGAAAAAAAACCAAACAAAATACTGCCTTTAGTTTTGAAAACAGCTGATGAAAAGCTAAAATTAAGGTATTATAAACGTAATGTCTAATGTTTTTAAGTTTGACATAAGGTAGCTCCTTGGAACACTATGCTCGTTGGAAGCAGTGACGTCAAATTACGCTTTGTTGAGGTCGGGGTAGATCAATCTGCCCTGAGTTCACAGGTCGGATATCCGACTTCAAGCAGTGTTCCATACGTTATTTCCAAGTAGGAGGTGGGGAAAATCCTAATTTTGAGTTGTCTGGAACGCAGCATAAATATATATACAGCCAACTTACCATTATCTAACAAGAGTTTTTTGGCATCCCTCCTCTACCCCAACTGCTCACTCCTAACTATTTCTATCCCAGCTTGGGATATGGGGGAGTCCTCTGGGTTTGGGCTAAATTTAGAGCTCGGATCCCTCCACTCAGACAGCATGCGAAATATTCATACTGTTTGCTGTATTTGATTATATGTAAGTGCAAACTCGTGAATTTTGGTTAGAACAGGGGTGTCCAATCCTGCTAATGGAAGGCCACTGTCCAACAAAGTTTAGCTCCAACCCCAGTTAAACACACTGAACCAGCTAATCAAAGTCTTACCTGGCATACTAGAAACGTCTAGGCAGATATGTTGAGGCAAGTTGGAGCTACATTTTGCAGGACAGTGGCCCTCCAGAACTGAGTTTAGGCACCCCTGGTTTAGAATGTTGGCCATATAGGCAGTAGATGTTAGATCACTAGGTTTTAAAACACTTGTATGTCATCCTTGTTCCTTAAATAAGACATGCTTATAAACGAAATGTTACTGGTAAAAGATCCTAAAGATTAATTTATGAGCTGACTCTTCAACAGAATTTGTGATCAGTTAGCAGACACAACAAAAGCACAAAGAAATGGCATTTTTCAAGAGCTTCCAACAGAGCCTTCCTTCTGTCAGTTCCCTCCTGGACACTGTCTCAAACACCGTCTCAACTGCCGTAGATGATTTGTCCTCTGCGGTGAGTGATGCCACCTACACTGTCAGTGACCAACTAACGGAGCAGGTCAATACAATCATCAACAAAGTACAGACCGAAGAGGATGACAAATCCAGGAAAGAGGATACTGAAGGTTCTTCAGAAGAAGTCCAAAATGAGAGGCGGAACAGCAAGCTGAAGCATCAAGAGACAGAAGGTAATGCTGCAGAAAGTGGAGAAGGTCGAAAAAGCAGAAAATCAAAAAAGAACTCTATGTGGACTATTGAAATAGTTGAAGAGGAAGTCCAGAGGGAGAAAGAAAGAAAAGCTGAGGAGGAGGAGTGGGAGTGGTGTTACGCTCCCTCTAAAGGTTGGTATCGTAAAAGGAGGGACCCAAACCAACCACAAAGCTCATCTCCGACCTCAGACAATCAGAAAGAGAACAGTGACCAGGCATCAAAAGAGGCAGAGTCTGTCGCTCAGGAAGAGAATGCTTCCTCTTCTGGCAAACACAAGAATGAAGGTGACAACCACAATGAAAATGCTAATGGCATGGACCCAAGTAATAGTCAGGACTCTCAGGAAATTTCTGGTGATACTGATATATCAGCATCAAAGCATGAAAAGGATGGAGAGCACAATAGTGTTGAAGAAGATGGTACATGCAGAAGAAAATACCAAGGAGGTAAAGGTGAGACTGTATGCTGGACTTGCCGTGTTGTGCTCTTCTGATGAGATGGATCTATATCACTGGTTCTCTTTGTTTTTCATTGTTCCCTTGATTCCACACTAGTCTTCAACCAAGGACACACAAATGAATATTTCTCTTTATAATATTTGCTGTCTTACTCCTGACTAGGGCCATCATAATTGGAGAACTACTAAGAAAATTGTCTTGTGACCAGGATGGCCCACTCTATGGTAGTGTTTCCCATCCCTGGTCCCTGAGTACCCCCAACCCAAAACCGATCTGAGAATATCAGAATACGTGAGATTTTTTCCTGCTTACATGTTCATAGGTGATATCCAATCTGTGCTGTATGGGAGAACAATAAAACGTAATTGGTCACTTGAACCATGTGATGTAAATGTGGCCATAATGTGCAGAGTTGGAGGTACTCTTGCTCAGACTTGTACCTGGAGATCTATCTTCTGGCATAGTTAACCTTCAACCCTAATCAAATACACTTGAACCAGATACTGAAGACTTTCAGGAACACTTGATAGTTACAAACATTTATGTTATAGCAGGCTTGGAACTCTTTAGAAAGACAGATCTTCAAAAACAGGAATGAGCATCTCTGACCTACTCAATGGACCCAGGAAAGATGGGGCAGAACTATAAAAATTGTGTCCCAGACCATGTGAATTTTATTGACGGCCCTGTTTTTACTGGTGTTTTCCTATTTATAGGTGAAGGGTGTAAAGTTTTCGCTGTTAAAATACTTTCATATCCAAATTTGACATTTAGAGATAACTTTAAGCCATTTATTGGCTGACATCTCGAAGAGTAAAATACTGTAGCCAACTTTTTAACTTCTAGCTCAACAAAGCATATCACTTTTGTGGTGGTGTTACCTGTTTGCTCAAACATTGGAAGTGGGTTTGGGGTGTGGTGAAGGTTTGAGTGTGCGGGAAACCTGTTTGGAAACAATAATTATTTTGTGTTTGGTACCAGTGGTTTGTTTGGTACCGCCAGTGTCTCAGAAATTATACACTTCACCTTTAAAATTTATGTTAGTCTCATGTTGTGCCAAACTTTGCTAAAGCTGTTTCTTTTGGAGTTTTTAAATACCACATGCAAATACAGGCTTGTTGCAAGCATCTGGGGAGAATTTGCAAGATTATAAGTGATTAATTACTTAAATTTCTATCGCTTCTTTCTGTGTCTTTCGTCTTTTCTACTTTACATAAACTATCAAAGTGACATTTGTGTGTGTGTGTGCTTTTTTTTTCTTTTTGAAGCTGGTAGCTATGAAATCTAAAGATTCTTTAAATGTTTGTCTTAAAATACCAGCACATGTGTTTGAAATTATAAGAGGGTAGGAAGAAAGAATAAGGACTTCTTCTCCTCTTTCATACAACTGGTCTGCAAAAGCTTTACTGTAAGATATTTAAGGGCATTTTTAGAATCTGAATTTGTAGATCTCCTCTTTCTTAGATGGGGGTTGTCCAGAAAAAGGATCATCTGAGAGCAAGGACGAAACACCAAAAAGACACAAGGACTCATCCTCTCATGATCAGAGAAGTGGGTGGAGAGACAGGGATGCTGCGAATGAGGATTGCAGCAGTGAGGCCTCTGCTGATCAGGGTAAATATTGTACACTGTCTGTCTGATGAAATACTCTTAATTATTCTGTAATCAGGATGTAATCTTATTGCATTTCTGTCTCGCTATCCAGTTAAAAGGAAAAAAGGTTCAAGTTCCCTGAATGAACTTCAGCCTCCACCGTACCGGGACAAAGATGATCTCAAGGGTGGCTCAAGGGGCCGCAGTGACTCAGCAGAGGGCAGTGGAAGTGAAATCAGTGAGGGCAGTGAAGACCCTGAGGACACAGTGAGTTACCTGAATAAGGGCTATGAGGAGGACACACCTAGTGACAGCACAGCTGTTTTGGGCCCGGAGGTGAGCGATTCGGCCCGTCGTTTCCGATGTGTTCTTCTATGAGAATCACGGCCCCACCTTTAGATTTACAGATGAAACTGTCGAAATCTACAGTGTTGTTATGTCTCCAAGAGAGCTGTTCACTGCAGTTTATGTTGAGACAAATATTTGTAAATGTTTTTTTTTCACAAATCCCATGTGTTTTGACATGAGATTTTTTTTTTATTAATTTTGTTTTCTTTGAGTCAAAGTATGCAACGCCAAACTGATAATCAAGACACCTGTCATCCATTTATCTTTTTTCCCCATTCCTGTCTGTTTGGATTTCCATTCACTAGTGTCCATATTGTTCTCTTTTTAGACCATTGTTAAGTAATATTTTCAGTTGATTATTAAAATTAAATTTCATTGTCACATGAATGAGTCATATCACTGATGGTTTTAATTATGAGGAGCAAGGAGGACAGTTCAAGGATTCTCAGGCTGGGGTTTGGCTCATTTTGGCCACATCTGGTAAGTTTGCCTTTGAGTTTGCCTGTAATTGGAGACACTGAAAGCCTGAATACTGACATACTGTATACTTCTCATACTATACGAGAAGCCAGGCTACTTCAGTGGGTGTTGTATCATGAGGAATCATATTGCTTGATCTTTGGAGATAAAATATCATAGTAGAACTCGAAACGTCTCAGTTACGCACGTAACCCTCATTCCCTGATGGAGGGAACGGAGACATTATGTCGATGATGACATTAGGGGTCTTACTTGGGAGCCCGAATCCTCTCTGATTAAGAGAAATCAGCAATGAAATTTGGCTAGTGGATTTTGCATACCTGAGCCACTCCCCATGCATATGGGTATAAATAGGCGATAGGCATCCACTCATCAGGTTTTATGCTGAGGAGCCGAGAACTTGTCCCTGGCATCCAGCGATGGTTTGAGGTTGGGGCATGGGGACATAACGTCTCCATTCCCTCCATCAGGGAACGAGGGTTACATATGTAACCCTCGTTCCCTGATGGAGGGAACGGAGACATTATGTCGATGATGACATTAGGGGTCTTACTTGGGAGCCCGAATCCTCTCTGATTAAGAGAAATCAGCAATGAAATTTGGCTAGTGGATTTTGCATACCTGAGCCACTCCCCATGCATATGGGTATAAATAGGCGATAGGCATCCACTCATCAGGTTTTATGCTGAGGAGCCGAGAACTTGTCCCTGGCAACCAGCGATGGTTTGAGGTTGGGGCATGGGGACATAACGTCTCCATTCCCTCCATCAGGGAACGAGGGTTACATATGTAACCGAGACGTTCCCTATCTGTCGGTCACTTCCAGTTATTTCGATGACGACATTAGGGGTCCATGGAAAGCGCCACAACCTGAACCCCGTCACAACCCTATGGCATTGCAAATGTTGACAAGCAGCCATGTGTCAAAACTTGTTAAAGAATGTTCGGGCGCCAGTCAGGATTAATCCTGACAAAAAATGTTTTAATTAACCCAGGATAGCTAGAAAAGGAAACCACCTGTTACAATATTAAATAAAAACAGTCAGAGAAAACTGTTCACAAGAGAGATTTATTCCACAATGTCCATGAAAAAATAAAAAAAACTTGTCTGAACAATAAGAAACAAAAGAAGAAAAAATAAGCGGAGGAAAAAAAAAACAGTTCAGCACTTTAGTTCAATTCCAGTTTGAAATCCGTGTAGTAATTGCGTCACACTAATTCACTTTTACACCACGGCAGATTCACGTCCACAATCATTTATAAATTGTCCATAGAAAAAAAGAGGAAAAAAGAAACATTAAATAAAATTTTTTTTCATTTCATAGTTATGGAATAACATCAAACAACAATCTTAAAGCAACAATAACCATTGAACAATCATGGAAAACAATAAGCACACCGAATGTGCCGGGGTGAATGTTATGCGAGTGCGTGTGTGTGTAGTATTGAGTGAATGAGTGTGTGCACTGGCGGTGTAGAGGTACTGACCAAGTTTACAGTCTTGAAGGAAGCTGGAGAGTGTATCGGGTTGTCATCAGACACCAGGATAGGTGGATAAGCAGCTGACACTTGTATTCAGGACAGCCTTACTAAAACCAGACGATCTTGAAGTGCACGCTTTAAAAGTCAATTGAAACTCTGCGACGCACCAGACATCGCTCACAGGAAGCAACAGTTCGACAAGTGGCCGTCTTTCCACTTTGCATGGTAATCCAATCACTCTCACTACTGCAAACCTTACTGAGGACGCAATCACTCTCGGGTATGACTCACTTCCTTATATCCACCTTCCTTCCGCCGTTAATTGAAATACTCCACCCCAATCACGCAAAGTGAAAACAAAAGTAAACCGAAAAGATGTTGTGGCCCAAAGTTTTTTTGCACTGCCACATGTGTCAGACAAATGCTACGCAAGGGTCGTAACCTTCCCACCGCCCCAGCTCAAATTCGCTGACCTTGGTACCTACAGGGACCAAAGGTTAGTATATCGCTGCTGGTGATAGCCTTTCACCACAGAAATTTCTTAACAGAAGGGATTTCGACCTTCAATGAAAGATTGCTTCAAGTCTTTCCTATTTGTTGTTACAGCTTGGCAGTAATGATGGGGAAGCGAGCCTTCCAAAGAAGGGTGCTACGGAGGCCACATCCTACCCGTAGGGCGGTATCATGTGGAGACACTGATATGGACTGACCCAGGCCTGGGGCAGTACTACATATGGAATTGTCTCTGAGGCAGGTTTTTACCTGAGAGTAGAGATGGAACGACTGCCTGCAAAGACTGACAGAATGATTTGTCAAAGGGAAGTCAAGTCAAGTCACCTTAAAGCCTCGTGCACACTGGGACGATTATCGCGCGTGCTTATCGCCAGTGTTTTTCGACGCGTCTTGTGTGTTCATACCCAAGCGATTTTCACTGGCGATGAGCCGAGTGAACATACAAATTAATTCCCTGACATTATATGGCGCTTAATGAAAAACAGAAATACCCCGGTACACATTGAATCCTATTTGGTCTGCAATTCCTCTCCATAACAACTCCCTCTTATCAAGATTTTTGTAGGACAGTGCTGGATGCCGACACACTGAAAACAACAATCGTGGCCATCGATGGAGGACAAGAAACGACCACAACCAAGAGGACAAGGATGGAATGTCTTTAAAAAGATGCTAGCCATCCGTGATCAGAAACTGCTCTATTAGATGAAGCTCCCAGGATAATCGCTGAATTAACAGGGATGGCGCTGCCTGCGCCACCCAGAACAGCCTCTTCTTCCAGCAGCAGAGAGAATTCGCCTGATGAATCTCGAACTGTGTTCTATTACTATTGTAAAATGAAAAGTCAGCCAGACTTTTCACTTCTCCTGCAACTGTGTAGCACCTGCAACTCAGCATATCTTTCCAAAGGCTCCTAACAATGGGAAAGACCTGCTAACCTTTATTCTTAAAAAGTTTCCTGATCATTTATGTCAGATGTTTATAGTTTATTTCGGTGTGGATTATGATACGCTGTCACAACATGATACAAGACTAAATGGGCAGATTGGAAAACAGTCATAAAAAGTAAACTATGACATCAAGAAGAAGAAGATAACTAAAAAAATATGTGATATGACCTCCTTAATGATCTTTATTGTACCACCTTGTCGCCAACACAGGCAACCTCAAGAATTTTGAGCTGTTCATTTTAAATGCAGATGCATAATTTACAATTTCTGAACCCTCCATTTCCTCTATCCCACCTGCCCCGTCTCTCCCTTTCTCTGACAGGATAGCTTACTTCCACCCCTTCCAGAAACATATGAACCAGAGGCACTGGGGAAATATGGCACACTGGATGTGGCATTTGAATATGACCCTAGCGAGCAACGGCTTGCGGTGACAGTGACCGCTGCCACAGATATTCCAACCCTTAAGAGCACAGGGAACATTTCCTGGCAGGTCCACCTGGTTCTACTGCCCACCAAAAAGCAGAGGGCCAAGACAGGAGTGCAGAAGGGACCCTGTCCCATCTTCACAGAGACATTTCGCTTCTCATGTGTGGAGAAGGAGGCCTTGGGGGACTATGCAGTCCGGTTCCGTCTCTACAGTGTGAGGCGCATGAAGAAGGAGAAGGTCCTAGGGGAGAAGGTGTTCTACTTAACCAAACTCAATCTGCAGGGCAAGCTTGTTCTGCCTGTTACACTAGAGCCTGGCACTTCTGTTCCTGTAAGCAGTGTTTGTGTGCATGCAGTATACATTGTCCTTAACCAATCCGATTTCAGAGTCAGAATTATCCATTTTATAATGGTAATCCTTTAATGTCACTATTCTTCAGGGCTGTGGATCAGTGGTGAGTGTCTCTCGTAGTGCGGGAGCTCTGTCATATCGCTCCACTGGTGAATCCTCCGCTCCAGAGCTTCTGCTGGGTCTCCTCTACAACTCCACCACAGGAAGATTGTCCGCCGAGGTTATCAAAGGCAGCCATTATAAAAACTCTGCCACCGATAAACTGCCCAGTAAGAAATCCACGTGTCCACCTGCACAATCCTCTTAAAAGCAAACCCGTTTCATGCATGTGCATTCTTAATGCTTTTTCTGTGTTCTGCTTGTGATTTAACTGCTCTCGTTTTATCTGTCAACTCTATTTTCTATCACATTCCTTTTTTCTGTGTCCTGTCTTGTAGTTGGTCTGTTTTGTTGTGTAAAACACTTCATTAGTGGGCAACTATATATCATGAGAGGTAAGTTTACTGCCATGTCGAAAGTACAAAACCACCCATTCCACTGCATCTGCATTTTATTGATGTTGTTTGTTCAGTCAAGTCTCTTTGCACTGTATTGAGATGTACAGAGATATGCGGGTAGAATCCTATAGAATACATTTAAACAGTTTTGACAATAGTCAGTCAATAGTAAATGAACACCATGTCTTGCTGGAAGAGTAATACCATTAGTAGCCCTTCAAAGACATGTCAATAAACCCAAAGTCAGCAAACCAAGGGGTTAAGGTTTGGCTAGTTATTATGGTCCTACTAGCCACTGCTGGACAATATTTACCTGTGGCTCTAGCTCTAGAATCATGTCACATGGCTTTTATGGGTAATTTGATTGGCTCAGCACAATTTGGCTGCAGAACACAGTGCCCATGAGCTGCAAGGAGCAAAGATGGCAGATTTTTAATCACATTCTTCAGGGTCCCAAGAAACTGCCATCAAGAAGAATGAGAATGCTAACAGTTAGAATTACCCAGAGCATGCAGAACATTCAGTAATAACTATTAGTTGGTAGAGACATAAGGGACATTTATGAGTGGTTAACAATAACTAACTCACCAGTGGTGAATCCCAGTTTGCATACTGCAATGGTGATGTCAAAGAAAGTTTAACTTTTTTACTTGCACTTTTTGGTTGTTAGTATCTTTCTAACTTTACTAACCTTAAAAAAAGTCAGTGATTTAATGTTCATACAGGTAAACACTGCAAAAGGAGCTTTGCCTTGAATTCATTGATCATATTTCAACAAAGCAAATGCTTGTTACAAATCTCTGAGAACACACAAAGCATTACAGTGTTAGCTCAAAATGCATTCATAAATTATACTTTGCAGACCAGAAACAGTGTTATCTGGGTGCTGATTGCCAGTGTGCTCTGATTTGGCCAATATTTACCCAGTATCTCTATGGCTATGTTTGGAGTAGTATACTATCATGCTACTTTTACTATTGATGCAGTATAGAGTATGTATACTGTGCACAGCATTAAAATTAAGGTTGTGGCTAGAAGAGATACAGCTAAAGCCAGAAGCTAACAATAACTTGTTTTCTACCTATTAGATTGTTTTATTAACATCTACTCCTACCCCAACCCTAAATCTACCCCTTACAATAATGCAAAAACAGTAATTATTGTTGTACAGT
>NW_015505219.1:2662919-2680429 GCF_001515645.1 Sinocyclocheilus grahami | reverse complement strand
AATATTTGTTCACACTAAATTGAAAGTTCTGTCCTAATTGACTCCTTCAAGTTGCTCCGAGCCTATATTACTTGCTTTTTTCATGAAACATCATCTATCATATGGCTTCAAAAGACGGGCAACTTGTCATTTTTGAAGTTTGACAGTCCTTATTTACTATCTTTATATTGAAAAGCATTCATGTTTTGTGTTCCATGGAAGAAAGAAAGTCATAGGCGGTTTAGAACGGCATGAGGGTGAGTAAATGATGACAGAAGAGTGATTTTTGAGTGAACTATTCCTAAAGTAGTGAGTGCAAAATTGCGGTCATGTTTGAAAAAACTTCTGCTAAATTTTTTGGGCAAATTCGGTCAATTTTTTATCATCAATAGCGTAGCGATGCATGAAGCACCGCTTACTCAGCAGTTACTTCCGAAACATGCAAAAAAACATTGCTGCAAATTTGTCTGTTAAAATTTCAAGAACTTCACTCTGATGTGAATGAAATATGCATGGGGAAATTTTCACACCGTGTCATTCAAATGAAATTCCCAATTGCATCGATTACTACTGAGATGACTGCATTATGCCCCGTGGAATTCCTCCTTAAAGTGATAGTTCACCCAAAAATGAAAATTCTGTCATGAATTACTCGTGTCGTTCCAAATCTGTAAGACCTTCATTCATCTTCGGAACACAAATTAAGATATTGTGGTGAAATCCGAGAGCTTTCTGACTCTCTATAAACAGCAATGCAACTACCACGTTCAAGGCCCAGAAAGGTTTTACTTTAAAAAAATGGTTTTAATACTTTTAAACTGTCAATAATAGTTTCTTCTCTTCTGTGTCAGTCTTCGACATGCCTGCACATGCGTGTGGTGGTGCTGCAGCGTTCTGATGTAGACATCCATCTCTCAGTTCATCGTCTGTATAGTCTGGTTCAAATAAGGCTTGGCAAAAAAATGTAAAGTCATGCTCTATCGAAATCTTCAGACATGTATACGAAGACTGTTTTATGTAGAGCGTACAGCTTCCTCTGCTTGTAAATAAGGTGCAGCGTATGCGCGTTCGAAGTCAACGCGGGCTCCTGCATCAGCAGCATCACACATGTGTCGTGGTACTGTCGTGAACGTGCGTCGAAGTCTGACACAGAAAAGAAGAAATTGTTGAATAAAGTCGTTATTTTTATTTTCTTTGCACACAAAAAGTATTCTTGTAGCTTCGTAAAATAGCGGTTGAACCACTGATGTCACATGGACTATTTTAACAATGTCCTTACTACTTTTATGGGCCTTGATTTCATCAGAAATATCTTAATTTGTGTTCCGAAGATGAATGAAGGCCTTACAGGTTTGGAACGACATGAGGGTGCATAATTACTGACAGAATTTTCATTTTTTGGTGAACTATCCCTTTAAAGTTAAATGTGGCCGCATCTTAATTTGTACTGTAGAGGAATCCTCCATGTTG
The DNA here is from genome assembly GCF_001515645.1 of Sinocyclocheilus grahami. Taxonomy (NCBI): domain Eukaryota; kingdom Metazoa; phylum Chordata; class Actinopteri; order Cypriniformes; family Cyprinidae; genus Sinocyclocheilus; species Sinocyclocheilus grahami. The sequence continues at coordinate 2,678,980 of NW_015505219.1, read as the reverse complement.
GAGGTGCTGTTGACTTCTTAGAAAGACAGGATAGCAGTAGTGGACCTGCTGTTTTTTGCAGTGTTGGGATGGGAAGGCAGGAGACTGACTGAAAAAGACGTCTTATGACGACAATAGAAAACTGAACTACTGCCATTGGCACTGCCATCTATACCAACTGTTTATTCCCATCAAAGCATAACTGCAACTGTACTGTATTATTGGCAGTTGCAGAAGCATTCAAATTACTTGAGGTTTAGCTTTTGTACTTGACTTGCAAATATGCAAATACAAATATGCACTGCATGGTAACAGCTAAAGCATCAAGAGAAACATTCAGAATAAATAGCGGACCAAAGCGCAAGACCATAAACCTAATTCTGTTTTATGGAAGGATATAAGGAGTATATCACACCAGCAATATTGCAAAAATATTTAAAATGAAAATATTCAAACAGTAGGGCTGCTGAAGACTGTCTAAATGCATCTAATTACAAGTAGCCGATGTCTAAATGTAACTGATGCAAATTTGAGTAATTTAACTCATGATTTTGTCATCTGTTTTCATATTGTGTAAGCAAATGCTACATCATATGTTAATGCTGATTCAGGGTCGTTTTTAATCTTTGGACACTATACATTTAATAAAATCTAAATTTACAAACATGTATGCAATCATTACTAATGTTATGGGCGTCAGTATGGTAGCTTGGAAAAAATGATAATAATGACATTCAAATGTATGCTTTCATACTTTATGGAGAATGTATGTGTTTTTAGAAATATCTTAATGCCGTTTGGAAGGACTTAACTACACTAAGAAGAACTTGGTTGTTCATCATGCTCAGTCATGTTTAATTTCATCACTTCTGCCAACAGACCGGATGTGGCTTGGCAACAGCAGATAGAGACATTCTGTGAAAAAAAACAAAAAACTTTTTATCAAAATTGGCATTGAAAACAAAACCTAGTACAAAAAATATAAATACAAATGATAATCAAAGAGTCAAACAAAGGGCAAAATTCTTAAGCAAAATCCATCAATCAGGTGGTAAAATCAAGTTACGTCCCATAACACATCCTCCACAAATCTTTCAAGAGGCGGCAATTTTCTGGAAGCCTGAGTAGGTGCTTCCTCAGCAGGACAATGCTTAAAATGCTTCCCAAGTGCAAGTTGAACCCAAGAACAGCAACAGAACTGTTACTGCATTCAAGACAGAAAATATGCTCAGAATTTAATCTACAATATTACTCCTTGGCATGTTGCAACCTACGACGTTTGCCAAAATGTTCAGAACAACACTGTGTAGGTCACGGAGTCCTACAATGCAGTGTGTTCTGCAACTTAACCATTCATTTCCAGTTTGAATGGAAATAAACTGGAAACACCAACTCTTTTCTAAATAGTCATTTGGTCAAACTGCCAAAATCTGCTCATTTTTGCACCAAATTGGATAAAATAACCATTTTTATCTCATAAATTATGATAATAATAACAACTGGATTAAAACTCACTCATTTATAGATACAAGAGGTCATGTGCCAACATTACAGCATTATTTTCATACTGTTTCACAATCTATTTTCAAAGGGATGTACAACTTAAGGTGATGCATGTCATTTTATATGTTAAATTACCTTCTATTCCAGCTACATATGGATATAGACGCATATGCACACAATATCAACTGAATATTAAACTGAAGATGGTGAAAAACACTGATGGTATCAAAACATTGCTCTGTTTCGGCATCCCGACACAGCGATAACGGCTCAACCAATAGCGTGAGTTTGGGGCAGGACAATCTGGTTATCTGACCAACCCAGGGGTAATGTTTGGGAAACCTTTTTGAAAAGTTGTAACCAGGAAGACTACTTTAAAAATAGTGCTTTAATCTGTCTGTACGGCACAGTTAGCAATACGCTAGTATTCCATTCCAAACATATCCCAGGATTTCTCCTAGCTGTCATTTTGATGACAAATCCAGAGAAAGAATGAAAAACCCATGGTTAAAACCACAGTAACACACCCAAACTTTCCAACGTCTGTGAAGGAAATCGGTTTCGTTTCCTCTGCCAACCCTCACATCCTTATCTTGGTCACAGACTGGCTGCACAACCCTGTGTGATACCTGAATGTCTTTCAATACTGCGGAAACCAATGAACGCTTTTGCAACTTGATTTAGGTAGAGAAAGTGCAACATTCTTTAGTCTTGAAATGTCTTCGGAGTTCTTCACATGCTCCTCCTTGTGTCACCTCAGCCATAGTGTCCTCCTCATCTGAAAAATCATGATTTAAAGCAGTGCTGAATTTTGTAGGTCTCGTAGATCAGACTCTTTGTCAACCAATGCTTTTTCTCCTCTCTAACAAATGGTTTTCTGATACTTTGGACACTGAGAATCTTGATCCTCCATTGCTGGTGGTAAGGGTAGGGCTTCGAACAGGGCTCTGAAAGATTGATGGGTCTGATCTTCTGGAGTTCCATGCACAACGTCCAGGCTTCTCTTCTCTCTTATTTTTAGTGTCTCCTTGGTGCTCTTTCAGTAGGGTCTGTTCCTCTTGGTTGTTGTTGTTGAGGCCTTCCGTTGACTCTCCAGACGTGACCATGCACATGTTCGCGCTGACGCTGAAGCGGCGTTTCAGACGAGGAGAGTGATCGAGTGGGATGACCAGGCCGTGCAATAGGTCACTACAGCTCTTGGACCGTGCCAGTTCCTCCTCCTGCTGCTTTTTCTTCCTTCTCTTACCTGCTCCGATGGCTTGGATAACATCGCTGTAGTCTTCTACCTTCTCAGACATGAACTGAAAGATGTCAATGATGCCAGAGAGAGGTGTTGGCTTTGGGACTTTTTTGACTTCTTTTTTTACCGGTACATCATCGATAGACAGCCTGTGGCGTCTCAGCCTTCTTTTCTTCAGGACTTTATGAGCCTTGACCACCATATGCACATTCCAGCTGAAGAAAAGTGACAACCAGGCAAGACCCAGGCAGATCCATAACTGCACAAAGAATTTGTAGAGAGTTGGGTAATCTTTATCTGGGTTCACACCTATACGGAGAAACAAAGTGAATTTCCTTTATTCAACAGAACAAGCCAATAGTTGAATTTGCCTATCTAGAGCTATTTTTAGCTGTTTTTAAGCAGTATATGTTTATACAGAATCACAATCACAGGAAACGATGCATCATAAGTTGGTTCACGTGTACAGCAGACAGAAAGATGCAAGCCGAGAGATTTGCACCAAGCTAAATTCAGCAACAAGCTAAATTTTATATTTTCAACGTACGCCTTCTCTCCACTGTGCTCAAGGTGTAGTTTTTTTTTAGACTTTATAAATACCAAAGACCACCAAATTTGATGAATACTCACTCAGCTATTTTCATGTACACAGAATGTCGTACTGTGTATGGAAAATAGTAAGCAGGGTTATTATGGTTAACTAAAACCATAAATAAATGTTAATTGAAATTAAATAAATTTCAGATTTCAGATAGTTTCCAAAGCAACTTGTTGTTGTTTTTTAGTTTAACTTGATGTACTAAAATAACTAAAACTGAAATAAAAATGTATATAAACTGTATTTAAAAACAACAAAAACTAATGAAAATGACTATACCACACAACAAAATTACTAAAACTAAGTATAATTAACATAAAAAAATAAATCTAATTCAAAATATTAACAAAAACTATATCTAAATTATACTAAAATGATACGTATAGTAAGTATACTATTGTAAATAAAGACAGCATGTTTGCTAATTAAACATTTAGCTTTTATTTGACTTTGTACTGAAAACCATAATAAATTATTGAAATATTATCTGGAAAATATTTTTTATTTTAAATGTATATTGTTTTTACTTTATTTATTTATTAAGTTAACAGTGTATCCTTTTCAAGCCAATATCAAAATTTTCAAGAAACATTTTCAAAATAATTAAAATGTATTTTCATATGTTTAATTAGAATCAGATTCAGAAAGAGCTTTATTGCCAAGTGTGTTTACACACACACACACACACACAAGTAATTTGTCTTGGTGACAGGAGCTTCTAGTGCAGAAAGTACAGACATGCATATACTTTAAGGTAATGAAATATAACACTAACAATAAAGAGAATAAACAAATTAATAATACAAATTTTAATATTTTTAAAATGATGTTCCTATGCAGCTTTATAGGGGGGGAAAGTGTCATACTATTAGTTAGGCAGTGGTGATGAAAACATCTGTCTTGCTGTTAAATGTATAAAAATACATTTAGCACGTTTTTTTAATTTGTCAAACTTTCCTCAGACCACAAAGTACTTTTTTGCAATCTCTTTGCGGTTCCCGGACCACAGTTTAGTATAAGCCCTGCACTCCCTTACTCACATCTTCTTCAGCACAAATGTTCAAATCTATTTGCAGTTGTTCAGTTACCTGCTACATAGTCACCAAAACCAACAGTCGTCAAGGTGGTGAAAGAGAAGTACAGGCCTTCTAAGTAAGTCCAGTCCTCAAAGTGACTGAATACAAAGGCTGGGAAGATCAAGTGAACCAGGAAACCCCATAAAAGGAATACAACTGTGCAGGTGAACTGTACTTTTTTCTGTAGTGACAGAGAAACATGAATAGGGGTGTTAATAATATTGTTCGTCTCTTTGAAAAGTGAAGGCTTTGTTAATGATGTTCTTACCACAGTGAAGTTTCTGTGGAGGAGCACCTGACTCAGAAGCTTTGCCCTGCCACCAAAAAATGTACCCAATTCACTTATCCAGGTGAGGCAAAGAGGAATGCCACAGAGCCCATACAGGATACAGAATAAACGGCCTCCAGTTGTCTTCGGCGCAACATTGCCATAACCTGAAATCATTGAGTAGACAAGTCTGTGTAAAATATTTGTATTCTGTCTAAAATTAGATCGTTAGGTATGGAAGCCTTTTTTCTCCACAATCAATCAATCAATCAATAAAGGTAACCGATTTTTTCAATCATATTTTTTATCATACATTACCATTTTTTAAATCAAGAAATCGTACTTTTTTCCCCCTCAGAATTGCAAAAAAGCATCAAGATTTATGAGATACAATCTCAGAATTGTGAGACATAGCTCAAAATAAGATGCAAGACATAAAGTCTCAATTTTGAAGTCCAAATTGTGAGATATAAATCCATAAATCATGATAACAATAATTTTAATAATAAACATAATTTTTTATTCTGTGTTGGAAACGTGCTTTCATAAACAGGACACCTACAGGTCTGTGAACCACTGTATTTCTAAATCAAAGTGGCATTCTAATGATAATAATGCTATGACTTAAAAAAGATTTGCTCTTTAAAATTGTTGTTTTTGAGAATTATTGTGCTCTTAACATTGTCACAAATTAATAAACGTGATGGAAGGTTGAATCGCTGTTCAACGTTTCGATTTTGCAAATGTACATTTCAACACTGAAGGTCAATTATAGGATTATAAGTGTCAGCTGGGGTTTTAGATAATAAAGAGAGAGAAACTTGAAATACTTCTAAGCAGTACAATGCATCCACCTATAGTAGTGATGACTGTGGCAGCAAAAATAACTGCATTCTCCCAACTCCAGTTGTTGATTTTTTTTTCTCCTGTTACAGTCACACCTCTTCCAGCCGCCGCAGCCACAATCTGATGTTGAAACACAAAACAAAATATGAACTATTAAATATGTTATTTAACAATAAATACAAATGCCAAATGAGCATATTTGAAAATAGCATGAAACGAGAAGAGGCATAAACATTGTATGCATGTAAACAAAGGATGAAATAAATACATCTTTTTTAAAATAAGCAATTATATTTCATTAATGCGTCTTCGTTTCATCTCATCTCACGATTACCCATTTAATTTTTTACTCCGAGGCGGAAACAGGCTTCCATATACAAGTCAAAACAACAGGAAAAGAGGAAGAGTGTTTAGTGTTTGTGGAGATATCAGCAAATTAAACCTTTGTCTCCATGTACACTAGTTAGAGTCAGCATGGTTGCGGTCAGTCCATCGCTGTGACCGTAAACATGGCTATTTAAATACCTTAAATTAGCGAGTATACAAACAAACACACCCAAACCAAATTGACCGAGTATAGGACGCCCTACAGTTTCGATCTCCTTCTGACTTCAGTCCAGTCTGATGTGTCACTGAAACAACTTACGCTAAATGTACTTTTCATGTCTTTGAATAACAACAAAAACACTATCTTTCAGCTTGTTCATGTAAATATCAGTATTTAGAGTATGCCACCACAATGGTGTTGTATGAAAACCAGAGGAACAGGTTTTCTTTGCCACCTCATGTTACATTATGCTCAGTAAACATAAATATGAGGGCTTTTACAGTTTTTAAATTCATGTCAGTCAAGGTAAAATATGGCACAATTAACAATAGAAAAAAAAAGCTTTTTAAAATTTTAATATGGTAAAAAATTTTAAAAATCTGCTAATTCAGTTTGAAACGATGTGTTTTCAAAGAGATTTTGAATGTTGCAGTAGTACAGCTGTCATGTTAGTATACCATACAGTGGCAAAGAAAACGCATAGAATACCAAAACAAACCGAAAATAAATGAATTAAAAAAAAACATTTCCACAATAACATTCATCCCAAGTGTTACTGAAGTGAAAGTGACATGTGGCCAAGTATGGTGACCCATACTCGGAATTAGAGCCCATCCAAAGTGCACACACACACACAGCAGTGAACACACACACACCGTGAACACACACCCAGAGCAGTGGGCAGCCATTTATGCTGCGGCGACCCGGGGAGCAGTTGGGGGTTCGGTGCCTTGCTCAAGGGCACCTCAGTCGTGGTATTGAAGGTGGAAGAGAGTGCTGTACATTCACTCCCCCCACCTACAATCCCTGCCGGTACGAGACTCGAACCCACAACCTTTGGGTTACGAGTCCGCCTCTCTAACCATTAGGCCCCAGCCTGTTTAAAGGCTGTGACACCATTCATGGCATAGCTACGGTCAATATCAATACTGGAAATGACATTGCAAGAGTTGTAAAACAAGTACAGGCACTAATGAACCTCCTGCATATTTACTGGTGTTGTTCATAAAATGAATTAATACTATAGTTGATGTTTTCAGATAGATGAATTACAGTATTTGCAATATGTTCTCTGGTGACAAATTACAAATGCTCACACACCTTTGTGTGTATATAGTAAACATCTGTGGTTACAATATGAGATAATATTTCAAAACTACTGATCATATTTCAAAAGTTAAAACAATTTAGATGATGATACATCATTAAGTTAAATGTGTAAAAGAACTGGTTTGTTGATTAATCTTTAAAATCATTTGGATTGAATGGGGCCAAATGAATCAGAAAGAAATAGTTTAAATGCAAAACTTTCTGGGTGGTTTTGTGTCTAGCACTGGGGAAAAATAGTGCTAAGATTAGATCTAGAAGTCGAAACTTCGTTTTCAGATTCGATGCATAAAGCACGCGTGTGCGCGTTTTCTCGTGGCACAGTCGCGTTTGAACGAGTCCACAATGTATGACTGGCAATAGCACATTCCTAAGAATGACTTCGCCAATTTTATTGCCCACGGGGGAAAAGTCCACAAACTTGGAACAATCGCGCCTCAGTCTTTTTTAGGTCACCTCCAGAGATTTGACACGTTTCGGACAAAGTTTCGCTTTGTTTTGTTCATGCGCAAATGCCTGAAACTGTTACACACTTTGTAAACTTGTTTAAAATGCTCTAAACGTACATTAAATTCAGACTAAACTTTCTTATTAGTCGCTTGTGTGTGAGAAGCACCATAGCAACGTTAAATGTATTCAAGAACTGATACTTAGGCTAAACACTTGGACAACTTTTCCCAAAAGCTTCTGGAACGGTTTAGGCTGCTACCTACAAAATCTCCAAGCTGTTTTTCTTAACACCACTTGAGGAATCAAATTATAAAGCCTACCTCAATTATCAGATCCAAATCATCCTTTTCTAAGCAGGGATATTTCTGTAATAAATGGTCGGTGTGGTTTTTATAATCGTCCAGAGCTGCTTTTAAATGCGGTTCCTCGAGGATCTGAAATATCGCGGCTCCGATGGACAAGTAGAAAATGATGATTGAGGTCAGAAGAGATCCTTTATCTGCCATAATACTGAAGTAGATCCTTCTCTGTGCTCAGTTACATCAAGTAACAACCACTGATAAAGTCTCCTAAGTTTCTGGTGATGTACTTAAACATGATGCGGGTGAGGAGGAAGAGGAGTTCGGAGCCACGCCTGTAGGTGTGAACGCGAGGAGTGTCTTGTCTGGCTGTAAACTGCGTGGTTTTGCTAGAGGGTACGATTTTTGAGAACTTTACTTTGGTTTTTGGTCTTCAATAGATTTTAAATCGCATTTTAGTTTCGAAGGAAAGACTCAGTGAAACAACACACTTACAAATATTAGAAGACAGAGATCTTCTCAGAACTTCTTCTTAGTCATTTTTGTATTTATGGTTCCCCACAAGTTCACACAGGTGCACTCGCAGAGTACACACTTTAAAAAAGGGTTCCAAATAGGATGTTTTCACAGGAGTGCCACAGAACCATTTGATGTTTCCTAAAGAACCATCCAGGGAACAGTTCTTAAAAGAACATTTTAATAATATAAACTAAAGAACCGTATGAGGAACGTTTTTTTCTAATTGCAATGTTCCATGGATGTTAAAGTTTCTAACCATCTATGGCAATAAAGAACCTTTATTTTGTGACTCATCACATGTACAACAGAAAAGTTATACTTTCGAAATTGTGCGTGTGTGTGTGTGTGTGTGTGTGTGTAATTAGTGCTGTCAAACGATTAATCGCGATTAATCGCATCCAAAATAAAGGTTTTTTAGATAATATATTTATGTGTTGTGTATATTTATTATGTATATATAAATACACACACATGCATGTATATATTTCAGAAACATATGTTATGTTTATATATTAAATATATTTATTTAAAATATACATTATATATATATATATACACTGTATATACAGTGTGTATGTATATATATGTGTATATAAATTAATGTAACTTTTTGTTATGTAATGAATTGCCTTTCATGCATTTCTAACTGTGGCAAAGGTCCAATTACTTAGGAATCGGTGTGTTTACATTTCTTACATTTCTTTCACTTTTGTCTTGATCCCTTTGTTGAGATAAAAGATCGGAGATGTGTGGTAGTTTGCCCAAGTTTCAGTCAAGGCTTTTTTTCTTCTTATTTCTGTTACATTGCTTCTAAATTTAAAATTCAAAAAATCTTAAAAATCAAAAGATAATCAATATAACAATGGAAAAAATGCAATAGCGTTTACAAGACAGGTTTACAAGACACATTTACTGAAGTTCTCTTCTTCCTTCTTACCAAGTGACATACTATATATAGTGGTAGATATCCATCTTACTGATTGAGCAACATACTGTGTCTGTTTTTAAAAGGAAATGCGTGTCAAGGTTTCTTCTCTGTGTGAACGCCGGACACCTAACACCATTTTTCCTATTTCACACCTGAAGAAAGCTATTAAAAGTTTGGGGATTTTTCACAATATCCTGTGACCTTTAAATAGCAAATGCAAAGGCCTCTGTGAATTGAAAGTCAGATTCCCAACTCCCAAACAGGAACTCATGCCCACAGCGGAGTGGAAATCCTCCTCCGTTTATAACGGGATGAGGAAGGGGGGCTCTTCGTGCATTGCCACTCCTGTGCAGATGTCAAAATATCCTCCTTTTATTGCATGCTTTGGGGCATGTTGTATCTTGCTGCATGTAACTCTTAAGCGTACTGCGTAAAGGGATAATTCACCCAAAAATGGAAATTGCATCATCATTTACTCATGTTTTCCAAACCCTTCACAAATGGAGATATTTTGTAAATGTATTTATTTATTTAAATAAAGAAATGAATTACTTTGTATTTATTTATTATCCCCACAAATTCACACAGATGCACTTGCAGAGTACACACTTTTTTTTAAAAAAAGGGTTCCAAATAGGATGTTTTCACAGGAGTGCCACAGAACCATTTTATTTGGTTGATAAATTTTTTCATAAGATCCTAAATTATGCTTCCAAATGATTGCAAATGATTAACTTTAAAGCCAGCTAGATAACATTACTTTGGTAACTTATTTAACTAATTTAACAATTCACAATAATGTTCAATATGTTCAGGCTGTTCTTTTCTTATTGTCGAGCCCTTTTTATGTATTTGTTAAACATATAAGGTCAGTGCATTTAGAATTAGACATACCAGAATTAAAAACACCACTCATTTACAGCTATTGTTAAAAAATATTGCTATTTCAAAGACTAAATTATGCTTCCAAATGATTGCAAATGATTAACTTTAAAGCCAACTAGATAACATTACTTTGATAACTTTATTTAATTTAACAATTCACAATAATGTTCAATATGTTCAGGCTGTTCTTTTCTTATTGTCGAGCCCTTTTTATGTATTTGTTAAACATATAAGGTCAGTGCATTTAGAATTAGACATACCAGAATTAAAAACACCACTCATTTACAGCTATTGTTAAAAAATATTGCTATTTCAAAGACAGTTATAATAGATACGGTCACTACATGGGAACAGGTACAAAATAATTATAACAGAGCACCAGACTTGATTTCACTTTCATTTGCAATTGGTTTCTTACCACAGGAAAAGTTGGATGTTGAACACAGAATGTCTCTTTAGTAGTGGTAATGAGGTATTTACAAAGATATTAAATAAAAACCGCTGGTGCGTCATCGTCTTCATTGAATTTAGTGTAATTCAGTCGTTCTCTGTCTGTTGGAGCACCAAATGTCCAGACCCACTTACGTCATCCAGAGGTTCCTGTTTTATTGTGAGGGAAATTTTGGATGGCAGGGGCTCTCCTGACATAAAAGTGTCCAAGGAATGAGATTTGTCCTGTGCCAGTGTGCAGATGGATGCATGGGATGCCAGAAGCATTTTCAGCTGCTCTTTCTCCTGTTGCAGGAGGCTCACCTGCCTCTGCATCACGACCTGCTCCATGTGCAGGCGCTCAGTCTCCTGAAAACAAATTCACAGCTGGATCCCATTAGCATGTGATGCTGGTAATTATGTAACTGATTCCCCGAAGCAGAGTGTACTGCATTCTTAAAAATAAAGGGTGCACAAGGAGGTTTTCATAGCAATAACATAGAAGATCCATTTTAGGTTCCCTAAAGAACCTTTAAAGGGGTCATATGATGTTGCTAAAAGAACATTATTTTGTGTATTTGGTGTAATGAAATGTGTTTATGCGGTTTAAGGTTCAAAAAACACATTATTTTCCACATACTGTACATTATTGTTTCTCCTCTATGCCCCGCCTTTCTGAAACGCATCGATTTTTACAAAGCTCATCGGGCTGAAAAACAAGGTGTGCTGTGATTGGCCAGCTATCCAGTGCGTTGTGATTGGCCGAATACCTCAAGTGTGTGACAGAAATGTATTTCCTCAGCAACCAGTAGGCCTACGGATCAGCTCCAGGCATGACGAAGCAGATATCGTCCTCTTTTGAGTCTAAAGAACATTTTAATATTCTTAAGAATATTTTCCCACTAAAGAACCTTTTGTGCATTGGAAAGTTTAAATGAAGGAATAGTTCATTCAAAAATGTGCTCACTCTCAGGCCATCCAAGACGTAGATGAGTTTGTTTCTTCATCAGAATAGATTTGGAGAAATTTAGCATTACAGTACATCACTTTCTCACCATTGGGTCCTCTGCAGTGAATGGGTGCCGTCAGAATGAGAGTCCAAACAGCTGATAACTCCTGATAAAGCCACACAACTCCAGTCCATCGGTTAACATCTTAAGCAAAAAGGTGCATGTTTGTAAGAAACAAGTCCATCATTAGAGCGTAGTAACTTTAAACCGCAGTTTCTGGCCTGTCTATAATCCATAATATTGCTTTCCCTCCAATGAAAAAGTTTATCCCCTGTCCTCTCATATCAAAATTCATTAATTTGTTTAGTACTGTTTTGGATTGTTTTTGCTTGTAAATGGTGCTTGATCTGTGCATATGTCTCTCCTGATTCAGACGAGACGACTTTTTCACTGAATGGACAGCTAGCTGAAAGCAATAGATTGAAGTAAAAAATGTCTTAATGATGGATTTGTTTATACAAACATGCAGTTTTTCACTTCACAAGATGTTAATTGATGGACTGGAGTCATGTGGATTACTTGTGGATTACTGTGATGTTTTTATCAGTTTGGACTCTTATTCTGATGGCACCCATTCACTACAGAGGATCCATCAGTGAGCAAGTGATGTAATGCTACATTTCTCCAAATCTGTTCAGATGAAGAAACAAACTCATCTACATCTTGTATGACCTGAGGGTGAGTAAATGCTCATTTTCATTTTTGGATGGATTATTCCTTGAAGGTTCACGGAAACACTGATGCCAATTAACAACCTTTGTTTTTGAGAGTGTGACTGTCCAGTGGAATTCTTGTTTCGATTTCCCAATTGAAACTATATGGAAACATTAATTTATGTGTTGTTAATACTTGGATGATTCATTCATCTTATGTCATTCTTAACAGACTCTTTGTACAATTACAGAAGTCTCAAGTTAAACCTGGACAAACAAGATGTATCAGAAAGGTGCACCACCCTGAACACAATATGAAAATAAAAATGGCAGTGCAGCCCTATTATTCACCTCCTGAAGAAGGTCAATAAGTTCTCGTCTGCGGTTGCGGCATTTGGCAGCTGCATTACAGTACATCACTTTCTCACCATTGGGTCCTCTGCAGTGAATGGGTGCCGTCAGAATGAGAGTCCAAACAGCTGATAACTCCTGATAAAGCCACACAACTCCAGTCCATCGGTTAACATCTTAAGCAAAAAGGTGCATGTTTGTAAGAAACAAGTCCATCATTAGAGCGTAGTAACTTTAAACCGCAGTTTCTGGCCTGTCTATAATCCATAATATTGCTTTCCCTCCAATGAAAAAGTTTATCCCCTGTCCTCTCATATCAAAATTCATTAATTTGTTTAGTACTGTTTTGGATTGTTTTTGCTTGTAAATGGTGCTTGATCTGTGCATATGTCTCTCCTGATTCAGACGAGACGACTTTTTCACTGAATGGACAGCTAGCTGAAAGCAATAGATTGAAGTAAAAAATGTCTTAATGATGGATTTGTTTATACAAACATGCAGTTTTTCACTTCACAAGATGTTAATTGATGGACTGGAGTCATGTGGATTACTTGTGGATTACTGTGATGTTTTTATCAGTTTGGACTCTTATTCTGATGGCACCCATTCACTACAGAGGATCCATCAGTGAGCAAGTGATGTAATGCTACATTTCTCCAAATCTGTTCAGATGAAGAAACAAACTCATCTACATCTTGTATGACCTGAGGGTGAGTAAATGCTCATTTTCATTTTTGGATGGATTATTCCTTGAAGGTTCACGGAAACACTGATGCCAATTAACAACCTTTGTTTTTGAGAGTGTGACTGTCCAGTGGAATTCTTGTTTCGATTTCCCAATTGAAACTATATGGAAACATTAATTTATGTGTTGTTAATACTTGGATGATTCATTCATCTTATGTCATTCTTAACAGACTCTTTGTACAATTACAGAAGTCTCAAGTTAAACCTGGACAAACAAGATGTATCAGAAAGGTGCACCACCCTGAACACAATATGAAAATAAAAATGGCAGTGCAGCCCTATTATTCACCTCCTGAAGAAGGTCAATAAGTTCTCGTCTGCGGTTGCGGCATTTGGCAGCTGCCATTTTGTTGCGTTCTCTTCTCCGTAATATCTTCTCCTCTTCATCTGGAGTGAGCTAATAATGAATCAATATAATGGTATTCTGAGTAATATATTTACTTTATTCATCTGTTACTTTTTAAAGATAAATGCAGTTAGAGAGAGAGAGAGAGAGGAGACTAGTTGTCACAAGCACTGTATCTCAGTGCAAGTTTAACACAATCATATATATTGCATTTTGGTTTAAACATCTTAAATAAGAATATTTTGTGTGAATTCACTATATCAATATCATTATAGTTTGCTAGCTGTTTAACACTCCTTCGGGCAGAAACCATCTAATTAAGATAGTTTTTCATTTTGTTAAGCATATTTTGTATATACTGTAATAATGTATTATTTATTAATGACATATAATAATATGTATTAACCAAAACATTTACATTTTACATTCTGAGTTTATTTTATGCATAAGTCTATACAGAAATAATAATATGTTGTATTTTACCTGTATATTTCTTTTGAAGCTTTCTCTCTGAGCTGCTGTAGGTTCACTGGTCTGCTCCAGACTCTCACTGGGCATCACCGGCTCGATTATCCAGCGCAGCTCTTGTCTCGATGTGACTGCATTGACAGTGGCGATAAAAGGGCTTTTGGAAATCTGCATCTCGACCTGGCTGAATAGTGGAGAGAGAAAAAGAAGAAAGATGCGGTAAATGAAACTAGAAAAGATGGTAAATATTGCGTTTCTAGCCTACATATGATTAGATATATGGTTAAAACATGCGAATTCATTGACCTAAATCCTAATTACTCACCTGATAGAACTGGAGATATCGCCTCCAGAGATGCAGTTTTGTTCATTTGCGTTCATTCCAAATATCTCCAAATGAAATGGTATTTTGCCATGGATTTATCCTGGTTCAGATGTTGATATTCCAGTTCCACCCATGCACTTTTCAATCAGTGCAGCAACAGGCATTCACTTGTAATCATCTGAATGACGAATGTCTCCTAAAAAGGGCAATTGCGTCAGAGCGCATGGATGTGGATTTACCTTGCTGCGTTACGTCATGTGTTTCCATGCACTAGCGGCACACTCTCCATCAGGGAAAAATAAATAAATACCTAATATATATGTGAAGATACACAACAATATAAACACGTGCTCTATCAGTGTCTTACTGTTATTAAACTTAGCCAGCATTATTTTATAAATACAAAAATCATAAAAAAACAAAACATTTTTATTGTAGTTGTATTGTATTGTACTGTTTTCCCCCCCAGCAGGGTTAAAAGATAAATTCTTGAGTCAATATACACTGAACAAAATTAAAAACGCAACACTTTTGTTTTTGCCCCCATTTTTCATGAGCTGAACTCAAAGATCTAAGACTTTTTCTATGTACACAAAAGGCCTATTTCTCTCAAATATTGTTCACAAATCTGTCTAAATCTGTGTTAGTGAGCACTTCTCCTTTGCCGAGATAATCCATCCACCTCACAGGTGTAGCATATCAAGATGCTGATTAGACAGCATGATTATTGCACAGGTGTGCCTTAGGCTGGCCACAATAAAAGGCCACTCTAAAATGTGATTGAAACATATTAAACATATTCTTAATAAAAACAACATAATATATGCCAATAATTTCTGTAAAATAAGTAAATTAGCCAATTTTGTTTAAATGAAGGATTGCAGAAATGAGTACACCCTAGATTTAATTCAGAAAATGTATAATATTCTAGTACTTAGTATGTCCTCCAGCACTTATAGCAAGTATACTGCTCTGACCCTTCTTGGCACTGAGTGTACAAGTTCATGACAAATTTTCACATCTGTGCTGTTTAACTCCTGGAGGACGACCTCCTTAAATGCCCTGGTCTTTAATGGGGAGTGTTGCTCAGCTCGTCTCTACAGAATCCCCCACAGCTGCTCAAGAGCGTTAAGATTGAGTGAAATACATGTCCACTAAAGGATTTTCACCTTGGGAGAATGAATGTCTTCATTGTCATGCTGAAAAAATGCCCAATAATGCAGGGAATGGAGGGAGGGTAGCATCTTCTATTTAAAGTTTTTGTATTACATCACACAGTAGTGTGTAAATTCATGCCAGCATTGATAAAGTACAACTCCCTCACACCTTTAGCACTCATTCATTCCTATATAAAAGCTTTACTACCACTGAACATCACTGTGGGTACCAAGCACTTCTCACTGTACTCCTCCTCTAGCAACATGCTTTTGGATGCTGTTAGATCCGAAATGATTGACTTGGTCTCTTGAGACCAGAGTATGGATTCC
>NW_015505219.1:2662204-2662873 GCF_001515645.1 Sinocyclocheilus grahami | reverse complement strand
GGTTAAATTAGTTTATTGTGCTTTGGCTACAGTAGGTAATTCTAGTGGTGACAACAACCATGCATGTCACTTCTGCAGGCTGCGTCATACTCTGTGAGATAAAGTGTCACTCTTTTCACAGCTTTTGCCGGCTTTGAGACACTTGCATGTTATTTCTCCTGCTCTTTTTCTAGCAAAAAAGCACACATCACTAAATGAAACCTTAAAGTGAAGACCTGAGTGTTTCAGTAGCCTTATCACAAGTCCATTGTTTTTGAATGTTGGTGCTACTTCTGCTATATTTTCACACTTAAAACAATAATTTGGTATTCCTCTTGTACCATTGTCCTCTTTTATGCTAAGAAATAAGTCACCTGGCAGTTCTCTCCCAAGTGGTTCCGCTGCTGCCAGCATTAAGACCGAGTATGATTCAGTGGGCTACAGTATTACAGTATATTAATTGTAAGGAAATTATTGTCTTTAAAATTTTTGTTGATCAAAAATAGCCTTAAACCTATACACTTATACACTTATACATTTTAGTAACTTTCAGGAGGGTGTACTCATTTTTGCAATACAAAATTGTATCACTTTGATAAGAAAATCTTATTTTGCTGAATAATTTTGGCATTCTTCTTTGGTAATTGATCAAGCAGGCTTGTTGGAACATTATATCTCCAAAGAACCCTA
>NW_015505219.1:2632777-2661709 GCF_001515645.1 Sinocyclocheilus grahami | reverse complement strand
GTGCTACGACCTGGGCTACGTTACACTGCAAGGCCACAATCAATGGGAGCCATGAAGGCACACCACACTGAAACACAAAAACTCATTAAGCTGAACACAATTTCCCCCAGCTTCCCAAACGTCATTAACTTACCTGAGAGCCAACAACGCACCGCACCCAGTATATCTCAGCAGCCTAACAACACACTAGAGAGGTACAGATCGCACAAATCACTAAAATAACACGCCAACCAGACAGCTAAGCTAAATGGCTAAAAACACCTACCTTGGAAGGCCACAACAGGAAGGAAGAGGCGGGCTTTCGACCATGACGCACAGCAAGAGGCAGAACCAACCAACTTATATACCCTAAACGGGGTGATCGCTCATTGGCCACATAATTAATAATGGTGACGTTTTAGCAACATCACTATATATATATATATATACATACATACATACATACATACATACATATATATATATATTTATATGTTCCATATTATAGCCATGCTGGAGTTAATGAGCAAAAGCACAGAGCGTTCTTAGACTAAACACAGTGACCTTTGCCTGCATCTGTGAGCGCTTGAGTGTGTTTATATATGTGTGTATGTTTTTAAGTGTGTGTTTAGTAGGGAACAGCATGTGCTCGACCACACTACCGCAGTTGTGTAGGAGTGCATGGCACACAACGATATTCTCCAAGGCTCAGTATTATCACAGCTCAGATGACATTTTCTTGCTCAATAGCCTTTTAGAGATCAGACTGCCTTACCTTCAGACTGAGATGCATTACACATAAGACACGGAGTTTGTGTAAATGTTATGGTGTGTAAAATATAAAACTATGAGCAAAGAGAATTATGCACATCATTTTTTGTGAATGTGTTATTGGTTTATACAGCCATCCATGTATGCTGTTCAGCATTAAATTATGTCTTATTTTAATGGACACATCAAAGTGTATTTGGACTTCTGGTATATACTGTGCTGTTTGTTAAAGACACGCTGATATAATGAAAGTGTGTGTGGGATTGAAGGACACATTATATGTGAAAGAAACTCTAATTGACCCACAAAGAGCACAAGAGGCCGGTGAGGATATGTGAGTATAGGCATAAGAGCAGGACCAAGATCAAAAACTTGAATAAGATGATAAGGATGGTTGAAGATAATGCAAAAGCAAGATGTAGAGGAAAGGGAAATTATGTTTTCTTCATCCATGCTTATAGACCTGCTTGTAGCTCATGCAATTCTGCATTCGACTTGTCGCTTGGCAACACCACCAGCTCTCAATTACATAGTAGCACTGCAGTCTTTGTCCATATACGTAGCTTGGCTGCGTTTCAGCAAACATGCAACAAGATGCAATTGAATAATATCAGCAGCTGCAAATAATGAGAGTGAAACTTACATTTATGCATTTTGCAGACAATTTTATCCAATGCAACATGCATTGCATTCAAAGTATATGTTCAATTCTTAGCATGAATACAATAATTAAACACTAATGCATCCATTAGCAAAACCTGCATTCGACTTGTCGCTTGGCAACACCACCAGCTCTCAATTACATAGTAGCACTGCAGTCTTTGTCCATATACGTAGCTTGGCTGCGTTTCAGCAAACATGCAACAAGATGCAATTGAATAATATCAGCAGCTGCAAATAATGAGAGTGAAACTTACATTTATGCATTTTGCAGACAATTTTATCCAATGCAACATGCATTGCATTCAAAGTATATGTTTTAGCAATTCATGCAATTCCTGGGAATCAAACTCATGACCTTGGCATAACTAGCACTGTGTTCTTCTGTTTAAGCAACATAAAACATAACACAAATACACAGTCATGATATCAGTGGATCAAGCTCGTAAAAAAACTGCACATTTAGATTCAATTTTATGGTTAATGAGTTAACTTAGTGGTTAAGTATTTGGGCTAATAATTCAAAAGTGGCCGATTGCGTCCTCAGAGAGGGTGATTTATTAACTTGATCTTATAACTGAGTCACTGGATTTTTTTTCCCTCTTGAGCAAAGCACTTGACTGTCAATGTAATTTATACTGTATATGCCACTTTGAATAACACAGTGTCTGCATTGGTTTGAAACAGCTTCAGTTGTTAAAATAAGCGTAAAAAGTACAATGAAATGAAGTTAAAGTATGGGCACTATGTAATTTTTTTCTTAAAGCCAAAGTACTGTACATAGGCAAATTTACTTGATTTACATGAGCCACATTTAATTGTACGTATTTAAGAATTTAAAAGTAAAATAATTTTTTTTTTCTAGTTTGGAAACTAACCGATGAAGTCATCATTTCATGCGATTTTTTTATTTTTGTTTATGTCAGCGCTTACTTTTCAAACTTTCTTTTGACTTTTTCTTGTCTTCTTCTCTAGTCACTGTAAAAGATTCTTGTCAGAAGTGCAATTTGAACAGAGAACAGAGACCATATGGGAACAATGGAACTTCTTGAGTCTGGTACCTTAACACACTCAACAGTCATTCTGAACAATAGTACGATAATTATCATATCAATGGAGCCTGAAATCTGACTCTATGTAGAAAGCAAGTGATAGCACTTAATGCATTTACATTCTTTAAGTCTTAACGTCAAGTCACTCTAAAACTGTTATTCTGACACTTAGCGGACTGCAATTAATGACCACTCCTCAGTGGAACCTTCATGTATGCATATGACACTTACTGCATGTTTTTATGTCTAGTGACTCTATAACTTGGAATCAGAAGTGGGAACTCATACCTCCATTCAGAGACCAAAAACCTCATGTCCTGAGAAGGTTGAAAGCGCTTGAATGTAGCCATTTTGACACCTAATGCTGCTTTCTTGTTAATCAGTCATAACAGTGGAGCCTGCCTTATGGCAATGCAAATATGTAAAATGCAAATAAATAAATTATTTTGACACTTAGCAGCTTGCTTTTAATGATCACTTCAGTGGAGCCTTCACTATGACACTATGTAGAATGCAAATGATAGCACTTAATGCATTTACTTTTTTTTTAAATCACAAGCGGGATTTGAACTCACTCCTCCATTCGGAGACCAGAATGCTCATTACCTGAGAAGGTTGCAACACCTTGAGTCTGGTGCTTAACATGTTGATGAGTCCAATCAGTGAAGCCTTCAGTATGGAATGGCAATGATAGCACTTAATGCATTTACATTCTCTGAGGTTTCACCCCAGTTCACCATTCAGAAACCAGGAACCTCATGTCCTGAAAGCCTGGAAATCCTTGAGTCTGGCACCTTCTACCACTTGGCCATCCTGACACCTGATGCAAGTTATTTGATGATCTGTTCTATCAGCGTACCTTGGGGTACTGTGTCGCATGCAAGTTATAAATTTGCATACATGTACATTCTTATCTAGTCACTCTAAAAGCTAACTGTCAAGACCGGGATTTGAACCCACAGCTCCATCAAAGTCCAGAAACCTCATGTCCTGAAAATTTGGAAAATCCTTGAGTCTGGCACCTTAGACCACATAGACATTCTGAAAACTGATTCAGCTTTTTTGATGAGCCATCTTATCAGTGGAGCCTGCCTTTTGGTTTGCATTATTTTGAGTTTTAACTTTTTGTCTAATCACTAGAAGGGTCTTCTCAGAAGTGGGATTTGAACCTATGCCTCCATTCTGAGACAAGAAGCCTGCACTGGACTAATTTCAAAGTACTTTTCAAGGCTGTTGCAATGTCAGGATATATCTCCTGTGGTATACCACAGATCGTACCTTAAAAGGGACTTTGGGTATACAGAGTGTCCTTTACAAGAGGACAATAAGACATACAGGTGGAAAAGAAAACCGAATGTATTGTGGTTGCTGTGCCAGCATGTTTACATCACTGCATCATAGCCTGGCTTTGATTCTCTTTATGAAGTAAATTGCTCTTTCTGTCAGTTCCGTAAAGGCACAATATGTAATTTTTCGCCGCTAGAGGGTGCGTTTTCAAAACAAGCAAAGAAATAAAGGTGTAGTTTGATGACGCCGTGACTGAGTGTGGAATCATGGGAGTTGTCGTCTTCATCCCCACAGCCGATGCAATCTGACGGTACTCGGGCAGAAATCATGTTCATGGATGAGCTAATGTATTAAAGATTTATTAACGTCGTATTATGAAGCAGAGTGAGGCTGAAAGCCGTCGAAGCGAAACGAGGCCGCTGAAGCAATTGCTAATGAGAGACGAGCGTGACACACGGCTCAAAAGCAGCGGAGCTTTTATTATGCCACAGTCGACGGTTTCCGCTCTTTCCGGTCATGCGTATGCGGGGTAAAGCAGCGCTGTTTTATCATACTAGGTACATTTGAAAGTTCTGTTATAATGCTACTCTGTGCGGTCGTCAACTGTAAAATAAAACGCACAACACATTAAAGCATCTTTGGTGTTTCCATGTTTTCTAGAAAACAAAAGAAACAGAAATCGAGGGGTTATAGCGCCATTGGCAGGCGACACAATAACACTATGGACACGGTCCGTGTCACTAGTTAAAATTGCTTATTTCTCTGGATTTAAACATTCTTCGAAACATTTGGGATAATGTAAGTACACAAGTCAGCAAAATATATAACACTGTTCAAGAGATTTTGGGATATTTTAATAAAAAAATCTTACATATTGTGCCTTTAATGGAAAATACTGCTCACTTGTTTTGGGTCTGTCACATGTACACAGGAATTTTGGTCAGGGAATGTATTATATATTTGTATATGTATTATTTTGATACTGTCATGATATTTTTTTTATTCCAATGTACAGCTTGCATTATTTTAACACCATCTCACAAAAGTTGCAATTCTTTGGACTGGTTTTGTTTTTGTAGTCTCTTACATAGCGTAACAAAAAATATATGCGAATATACTGCAAAATATAATGCGATATCTATTACATTATACATTACCATATATGTGAAACTACAGTGCTTATATTTTTCAATATACAGCAATATATGCATTGACAATATGGTGATATATTGATACATACAAATGTACTGTATTTAGAAATGAAGATAAAATACATCTAAAATAATCTAATATTCATAAAGTTTGATCCTTTATTGAGTATTGCACATATATGTTCCCATATAAATGTGAATGTATACACACACACACACAGGTTTGTTTTTGTGAAAAGTATATTCAGACCGTATTTTCTATTGCCCTACACCAACCCTACCCCTAAACCTACCCCTTACAGGAAACTTTGTGCTATTTCAGATTTTCAATACACTCCCTTCTGTGTGATTTATAAGTGTTTTGAAAAGTGGGGACATGAGGTAATGTCCTGAAAAGTCACCTTCTCCTTGTAATACCTGTCATACCCTTGTCATTATACAAATTTATGTCCTCATTTGTCACAAAAACGCACACACACACGCACGCACACACGCACACACACACACACACACACTTAATGTGTTTTTGCTCAGTATTATTATAAGGGGAGATCTGTTAGTGTTTTTTTTTATGTTGTATTATTTTGAAATTTAAAAGGGTATATGTGTAAGTTTTAGTATGAGCACGTGCCCTTATGCTATTGTAAACTAGCTAGGCTATATATTCAATTATGAAACACATATATTGTAAAGGATTGTTAAATATAAGAAATACATATTTCCATATGTGTATATAAATGTAATGCAAATGTATATTCTGCATGAGTAATGTTCAATATATTTATACACCTGTTGCACCCTATCTTATTATAGCCTATGCAGATCTATATATTATAATGTGTATTACTGAATAAAAAATTACATACATTGTATTATATATTGCCACATATTTGTCAATATATGAAAGCGTCAATTCCTTATGTATTATTCAATATATTGTAATATATTTACACAGCATATTATTCGGTATATTTTCTAATATACTGTTATATCCTTTATCATATCTATATATTGAATCGCCGAACCAGTGCGACAGGTGGTGCTAATGCGCCTGCCTTTCGTGCGGAAGCGTAAAAGATATGCGATGACGTCTTACGCAAAGGAGCGTCAGGGTGACGCTCAGACGTAGGCGCAGTTGGGCACGCACGCACGCACGCACGCACGCAGACACGCTCGTCGAGGAAACAGCATTCAAACAATAATTATGAATTTAAACGACTTGTTTTTTTGCACATCTGTAAAGATAGATTAATTTTTTAAAACTTTCGTATGATAGTTGGAACCGGTGCTAATAACTGCGATCATATTTGCAAACAGTAGTAGCGAAAGTTACAAAGTAACCGGCTTTATGCGATCAGGCGGCTAGGCCTTGCCTGGCCCGCGGTGTCTCGGTTCAAGCATGCATCCCTCCTGGGGCGCTTACGGAGGTGGACACCAGCCTCCTCCACACTTCGGCCCGCGGCCTCATCAGTTTAGGGGAGCTCAGCCTCCAGCAGCAGCAGCAGGAGGAGGATTTGGAGAATATGGCGCTCCGTCTCATCCAGCGTCGTCAAATTTCTCTAGTTTACAAGAACAGCATTTACAGCAAATGCAGCAGTTGCAGCAGCTCCATCAGAAGCAGCTGCAGTCGGTGCTGCATCACTCCGGCAACGCCAGCAGCGGCGGCGGGCCTCCTCCGTACTGGCAGACAGGCCCCAACAGCTTTCCAGACCCGTCAGCTGTGAGAGGTCCTGCTGGCCCGCCTCAGCCTCAGCCTCCGCCGCCAGAAGTGAAGCCTCCAGCTCCCGAGCCTTCTTCATCTTCCTCAGCTGCAGTGAAGACCCCCGCTCCAGCACCTCAGGTTAGCGAAGCCAGTGCATCGGTGGCGGATGAAAAGCCCGACTTTTCGTCGATGTCTCTGCAGGCAAGCTTCTGTGGCATGGTTTATTGTTAATGTTATTGTATTAATACAGTAGCTTCATATGCGGCACATTATATCTCCAGCTTGCATAGCTCACGATAGTACAGTATAATTAACATATTTCTTATTAACATATATGAACGGTTTCTCACAAATGGATCCTCTGCAGTGAATGGGTGCCGTCAGAATGAGAGGCCAAACAGCTGATAAAACCATCACAATAATCCACACAGCTCCTGTCCATCAGTTAACGTCTTATGAAGTGGAAAACTGTGTTTTTGTTATGAAATAATTCCATCAAGCAAAATCTTTAATACGTTGTTTCTGGCAACAATGTGAGAAATGGTTTCAAGTAAAAACACCTAGTACAAAACATGCAGCTTTTCACTTCAAAAGACGTTAATTGATGGACTGGAGTTTGGATTATTGTGATTTTATTTATTAAACTGCTTTTTTGGACATTCTGACAAGACCCTTTCACTGCAGAGGCTCTATTAGTGAGCAAGTGATATAATGCTACATTTTAGGGTTTTTGAGGCCCATCGCAGAAAGCAGTATCTGCTGATACCGATCTTTTAAAGCCTTCTTTTTATAATTTATAACTATTTATTGTAATACTCCAATCAGGATTTTTAGACATTTAGTCAGGGCCTGAATTTTATTTTTGAAAACTGGGGGAATTCCCCTCTTAGCTGAATCTTGTGAGAGGAAGCAGCTACTGATCCGCGGCTGTTTACCACAAACACAACATTGATCCATTATTTTAATTTCAAAGCCAAACATTGTTACTGGAAATGCTTTTTCAGCATTGCAAATCTTTTTTTACACAGTACAGTAATACAATCTTTCACAGACATGTTTAAACACAATAAATATAAGCAACACATTATTCGATGCTTTTTACTTTTGCATTTACTTCTAGATTTATATATCAGCCCTCTACGGACACCTTGGCAATTGAATCGCCATTGGCTAGTACATTTTTTAGTTTACTCGCCAGACTGATTTTATATATATATATACTGTATATATATGCATACATACTTACATGTATGTGTGTGTGTAAAATGGCACAGTTTTATAAATATCTAAAAGTACACTCTTAACATCAGTCAGTCAAGCATTATAATATGATAATCAATATTATTTAATGATAGAACTTTAGTAATTAGAATTAAATCTTGATATCCGTGTATGAATGCATATTACTCATTTTAACTGAACTTCGGACTGGTGGTGGTGCTTTTTTGGTCATTCAGTGTTTCTGTAAAAAAAAAAAAAATTGGGGGAAAAACTAACAAAAATACTGATAAGATGATAATGATACGAATTCTACTAGAACGATATAAAACGCACTAAGGATTAATGAGCTACTGGATTCGTGAATATTAATCAGGTTGTGTGCGTTCGCTCGAACTGATTTGCTGAAATCAAAACGGGGACGATAATAGGCGAGCGCCAGCCAATGAGATTGCCGTTTGCGCATTAGCTCCGCCCACTAGCGGAGAAAGCGGTAGTTCTTAAAAGCTTAAGAATTCCAAAGGAACTTTGTTATTTTGACAGCAAAATACAACAAAGAATATCGTTTACATGTAGCGCGTCAATTCTCTCTCTCCGTGTGTGTGAAACAAAGCGACGGCGAGTCGTGCGCCTTCACACTAGAGTTTACGGTACGATAAATACAGGTGCGTTGCACATCCATTCAGATGAACTGAAAAACAGCACAGATCGCTTGGCGGAGAGTGAAACTATATCTGAGCTAAACTTATACTTAGCCTCCAAATCACACACTGGCGAGTCAAATCTGAAAATTTATTAGCAATTGGCTAATATTAGACATCATTTAGTCGCCCAGAGTGAAGAGTTAGTCGCAAATGCGAGTGATTTACTCTCAATGTAGAGGGCTGTATATTAAGTTGCATGTACATATATAAGGGATATATTGCAAGTATGCATGTTGTGCCAAACCTTCTCAGGGCAGCGTCATCAGCTTGAGATAGTTTTTTTGAGATCGGCCTTTTAGAGACCGCCGATCAATCATCCCAACGTGATTATCTGCCAATAGTGATCGGTAGCCGATCAATCGGAGCACCCCTACTACATTTCTCCAAATCTGTTCTGATGAAGGTACAAACTTTTCTGTTTGTTTACTTGGTATGATATTTTGAAATGACATGAGGGTGGTAATGTTTTCCAAGGAAACATTTTTTTAGTCTATATTAAACAGCCACAATATTTACTCGTATCGTAAACTAATCTAGCAGCAGATACTATTTTCCAAGCAGCCCCCGTTACTGCGTCACAGTTTGCCTACTTTCACTATTCTTTAAAAGTATGGAGTCTTTTGGGAAGTAAAAAGTACATACTTTGGAGTGTGTAGCAGAAGAGTAGGCAAGTCCAGGGCTCAACAATAAGGACTGCCCGATGACCCGGGGCCAGCGTGAAAGGCGTTCGGGTATGGAGATAAAATTGTTGCATAATTCCAAATAAATAGATTATGATCCACAAATAAATGTAAAGAGATTAACCCTGCGTTCCATTCGGAAGCGCTCATCCCTATGCCCTAATCCCTTCAAAGGGTTTACCCTCCGGAGTGAGAGCTTCGAAGGGTTGTAGGGTGTAGGGGACCAAACAAATGCCCTTCTGCGTCGTCATCACGTGCCCCCACGGAGGTGCCGTCATCATGCAAAGAATCTGCGTAAAGGATCATGGGAGCCCGACGTGTCCATCAGTTGTACCCTTCGAAATCCTTCATTGCGAAGGGCCCTTTGAAGTGGCCAGTTTTGAGCACTTCGGTTTGGAACGACCCTTCAATACGGCGGCCATGATTGTTTTCACTCTGAAGTGCCCTTCGGAGGGCAATATATCCCGTTTGGAACGCACCGTCTAGTCGGCATGAAACGGAAGTTGTGATTGTCTTCTCTAATGTGACGTATATCTGAGTGAAACGGCTTCTGAAATGAGAGGGCGGGACTTGATTTCGTCCTTCGGGAATTGATTGGATCGTTGGAAGCTGGGGCGTTGCTAACAAAATGGAGGCAGATCTGAATGCCAGTTTGCAGTTAGTGGTGGGGGATTTCTCTCCACTGGATTCACAGCCGACACCCAAGCATGAATAAATGTTTTATTTATTAAGGATGATGACGACGATCAACAGTACAGAGAGAGAGAGACTGCCTGAATGACTGAGCGCGTCCTCCATCAGGTTAAGTCATTCATGAAAAAAATTAGTTTGCGATGTCCTAAGAGTAATGTTGTCGTAATATCTTTTCAATGTTTAGGGGTAACGTACTCCTTCATGACTGGTGTCAGTGCTATTATGTGAAGCATCAGCTTCAGCTTTTCCCCCTGTCGTTTATCCCAGCGTTTACCCCTCACGTCACTAGCTCCGCCCTTGCGCCATAGCTCGTGACCGGAAGAGAAGACGAGTAGTTTTGAGGGGGAGGGGAGGTTAACGTTTATGATTACGAGGGCACAGAAATAAAAAAAAAATAATAATGAAGTGCACGGATAAATAATTTATAATAAACACTACAGTATTCCATTAAAAAAAATAAGATTTTTCAACTTTGATTTCATGGTGACTTTAACAAACATTAAACATATTGATAAATAAATAGAATGAAATCCACAAATAAATCTTAAAGTTTCAACGACCCTTCAATACGGCGGCCATGATTGTTTTCACTCTGAAGTGCCCTTCGGAGGGCAATATATCCCGTTTGGAACGCACCGTCTAGTCGGCATGAAACGGAAGTTGTGATTGTCTTCTCTAATGTGACGTATATCTGAGTGAAACGGCTTCTGAAATGAGAGGGCGGGACTTGATTTCGTCCTTCGGGAATTGATTGGATCGTTGGAAGCTGGGGCGTTGCTAACAAAATGGAGGCAGATCTGAATGCCAGTTTGCAGTTAGTGGTGGGGGATTTCTCTCCACTGGATTCACAGCCGACACCCAAGCATGAATAAATGTTTTATTTATTAAGGATGATGACGACGATCAACAGTACAGAGAGAGAGAGACTGCCTGAATGACTGAGCGCGTCCTCCATCAGGTTAAGTCATTCATGAAAAAAATTAGTTTGCGATGTCCTAAGAGTAATGTTGTCGTAATATCTTTTCAATGTTTAGGGGTAACGTACTCCTTCATGACTGGTGTCAGTGCTATTATGTGAAGCATCAGCTTCAGCTTTTCCCCCTGTCGTTTATCCCAGCGTTTACCCCTCACGTCACTAGCTCCGCCCTTGCGCCATAGCTCGTGACCGGAAGAGAAGACGAGTAGTTTTGAGGGGGAGGGGAGGTTAACGTTTATGATTACGAGGGCACAGAAATAAAAAAATAATAATAATGAAGTGCACGGATAAATAATTTATAATAAACACTACAGTATTCCATTAAAAAAAATAAGATTTTTCAACTTTGATTTCATGGTGACTTTAACAAACATTAAACATATTGATAAATAAATAGAATGAAATCCACAAATAAATCTTAAAGTTTCACAAACACGAAATTGAATTCGCAAAAAAATAAAATGAGATTTGCAAATAAAAAAAACATATTCACAAATATATATTTACATCACAACCACAACTTTGCCTGGCATTTATTTGTGAATCACGTCCTGTGCATTTGTAGATAGCTGCACGCGTTTATGAATCGCATCCTGTGCATTTGCGAATTGTGAAACATTTCTCGCGTCAAGACGTGCTGACAATCCACAAATAAGTGGACTCCACCCACCGTCTACTCAAGCCAATCAGATAACAGCCACATTTCGCTGACCAATCATAGCATGATCTCGCTATAGCCAATCACGTTTAGCTTTACAATCAGGGCGGTCTCGTCCTGAGATATCTTCATTCATCTGCATTGGCTCAAATAGGTCATATAAGGGTATGTAATATAACATTTTTGTTAATCTCTTTACATTTATTTGTGGATCATAATCCATTTATTTGGAATTAAGCAACAATTCTATCTCCATATTCGGGACATTAGATGGATTTGTCACTTGCCCGTTCGGGCCACTGCAGCGTCGTCACAACATTTTATCATTTGCATGTGTTTTTAAGACTCGTTAATGTAAAAATTCAAGCGAATAAAAAGCATTTGGTCATGAAAGACAACCCCTTTTGTGTGAACAGTGCGCGCGTGTGTGCCGCCTGAACGGGCAAACACGTACAAAAGTATGTCAAAATACCCATCCTGTCAAGTAACTTTGTAGCTTTAACAATGATTAATCTATATTGAATTTATACACTGGAGTACAGATGCACCGATCTACCGGACATTTTTAGATTTATTTATTTCAGACTGTCTTCTGTTCCGTGCTTGCACACAAGCTGCACTGCAATCATTTTCCCAATGGCGATTTGTGGAAATATTGCGTTATTATTATACTTAGTCTGTAAACTATGGGATGATATTAGACTCAAAATGATTAATAGACGCACGCACAATTATTCATGTACTGCATACATTTTATACATGTATCTTACTAACCACAAACAAATGCCTTTCAATTTGAGTCTGTGGAATTCAGGATTAAATGATTGTGCAGGGATTTGTACAAATACAGACATGTTTTCGAATAAAAATTTTCTGTTCTGCATTAATATATCATAAATTGCTCATGCAAAAAGGATTCTGTGCATATGTGGATCAGGTGACACGCGTGCATTAATTGACGTCTAGTTCGCGTCGATCTTGTTCGGTTCATTTGGATTTTGAGACTTCATTTTCGCAGTTTACAGCATTTCACGACGCTCACACACACAACTACCAACGAACAAGGCCCAGTGCAATTCATTAACCTGTACTCGATTTGAAAAATTTGCAAATGTGCGTCACTACACTGAAACAAATGCCTTTCAACCGGTGTCTGCAGAGTTAAGAATTACATTAATGTGCAGCATTTTGTTCAAATAGAGACATATTTGTGAATACAAATGTTATAGTTTGT
This sequence comes from Sinocyclocheilus grahami, assembly GCF_001515645.1. Classification (NCBI taxonomy): domain Eukaryota; kingdom Metazoa; phylum Chordata; class Actinopteri; order Cypriniformes; family Cyprinidae; genus Sinocyclocheilus; species Sinocyclocheilus grahami. Next base: position 2,648,944 of record NW_015505219.1, on the reverse strand, counting down.
ATTAAAGTATCATCATTTGTGCATGTAGCGATTAAAATGTGCATTTGTGCATCAGGCGACACGCGTGCATTCATTCACGTCTCTTCTGAGTCGATTCTATTTGATTCATTTGAATTTTGAGACTTTCGTTCCGCCCTTTTAGCCTTGCCCAATCCACACACTACAAATCCCTGCACAATCATTTAATCCTGAATTCCACAGACTCAAATTGAAAGGCATTTGTTTGTGGTTAGTAAGATACATGTATAAAATGTATGCAGTACATGAATAATTGTGCGTGCGTCTATTATTATTTTTTGTGGGGAAGTCGTGGCCTAATGGTTAGAGAGTCGGACTCATAACCCAAAGGCTGTGGGTTCGAGTCTCGTACCGGCAGGAATTGTAGGTGGGGGGAGTGAATGTACAGCGCTCTCTTCCACCTTCAATACCACGACTGAGGTGCCCTTGAGCAAGGCACCGAACCCCCAACTGCTCCCCGGGCGCCGCAGCATAAATGGCTGCCCACTGCTCCGGGTGTGTGTTCACGGTTTGTGTGTGTTCACTGCTGTGTGTGTGCACTTTGGATGGGTAAATGCAGAGCACTAATTCCAAGTATGGGTCACCATACTTGGCCACATGTCACTTCACTTTCACTTCACTTAATCATTTTGAGTCTAATATCATCCCATAGTAAACGGTCATTAACAGAGGCCACAGATGCTGAAGACGGACACAAAGAGGAGAAAGTACTGTAGCAGGCAGAACAAGATCACTGTTCACAATGCACGAAATATAGGAATAAAATCCAAACATTTAATTTTATTTAGAATTTTTTATGAATGTGTTTCTGAGTGTTTTCAGAAATGTCGTTTTCTTTTCATTTAGTAAGATGCATTTAAATTAGTGTTAATTTAATTAAAAATTGAAATTAATTTAAAATTCATTTTAATTTTAACACAGCACTGCTGTCAGAGAGTGAATCTGCGTCTCATTCAGCCCGTCTACTGTTTCTGTTTCATACAGATGTTTTATGTAGCATAACTTCACAAAGCTAAAGTCAGGTTATTCTGTTTTTGCTTCAGATTTAGAAATTATTCAGTCTAATATAAATCAAACATTGTACTTTTTTTCAATTTGTGTTTAAAATGCAGTGGTTGCCTCTAATTTCAAATGGCTATGAAAAATCAAGGTGCAACACGGAGTGAAGAATATGCTAATGTTATTTTATGTGATTTTTTCAGTTTCTGTTCCTGAACATCTACGAACATGAAAACCTAAAGCATCATTTCATTTCTATTTTTGTGCTATAGGCCTATATTTAATTGTGCTATTGTAATTTGTTCATTTGTTCTTATTTACTGGCTGTCACTTGTCTTTAATAATGTTTAAACTTTATATTTATGTTTAATTTTGGCTAGTGATTTTTGCGGTGGTATCGAAATTTAAATAGAGAATTGTAAAATTTAATTGGTATCTAAAATATTGGTGTCATATAAGCTTATTTATTAGAATACAAGTTAACAGATCAAAAACAATGATAACAGAAACTATTTTATTTTTTTGTGGCAGGTCCAGGGAAAATGTTGGCAGGGCAAGTAAAAATTTGAACCACTGGCCCGACTGTGTGTGTCCGACCGAGCCAGTAGAAAAAATCTTGTTGATTAGAGCCTGACCGATATGGGTTTTTTGGGGGCCGATACCGATATTAGGGAGTAAAAAAAGATATTCTTTATGTGTAGGCTATATTATAGTACAGTATAGTCAAAAGTTTGGACACACTTCCCATTCGTGTCTCCAAACTTTTGACAGTACTATATATGGAATACAGTATATAGCCTACATAAACAGAATATATATACAAAAACACATTTTTTTGCAATAACTCAAATGTGGTGATCAAACACTTATAATGATGTGACAAACATAGGCCTATGTAGTGGAGGCAGGGTATTTAACAATTTAACAAACTTTATTATTCAAAATGAGTCTGACTTCAGTGCAGTAAACTTCACTTATTATAAATAACTTAACACAAATAGAACAAAATATATATATATAACTTGAATTAAGAAATTAAACAAGCTAACTGTGTAGGGCAACAAGCTACTGCCAAACCAACAGGAGCAGGTTTATGCAGGAAGGTTTATACAGCTTTTCCAAATGTAAACATCTAAAATGAATAATAATATTTTTTTTCACAAACTGTGTTCTGTATTTTCTATATATATACAGTGGGTACGGAAAGTATTCAGACCCCCTTCAATTTTTCACTCTTTGTTATATTGCAACCATTTGCTAAAATCATTTAAGTTAATTTTTTTCCTCATTAATGTACACACAGCACCCCATATTGACAGAAAAACACAGAATTGTTGACATTTTTGCAGATTTATTAAAAAAGAAAAACTGAAATATCACATGGTCCTAAGTATTCAGACCCTTTGCTGTGACACTCATATATTTAAAAGACAAATTCCATGAAATTCCGCGTTATATAGTAAATTCCGTTTTTTTTGACTGGATTCCGTCCATGTCCAAGAAATCACAGGGCCCTACTAATGTAGCAAACAAATATGATAAGCTCATTGTGAGACTCGTGAGAGTAAAAGACGGGGACATTGCTGTTTATTTACTTTTTTGCATTGAGTCTCTCCAACTATGTGACAACATAGCGTTAAATCACCATCCAACAGACTCAAGCCACCACTGCACTGTTGGATTGCAGAAAGATACTAACTTTTTAATCTGCTACATTACTGACTGTACTGACAAACTATGCCGACACCGTGTCTGCACCGCAACAGGACGCGACAAAGCGACCGTTGAAAATCATTTGAACTTTGTGTCAGCACGTCATAAATAGAACAATACATCAGTTTACTGCATCCAGTGTAGATAACATCACTGATTATAACGGGTTCTATTCTACACCGGACGCGAGCGGCGCGACAAAATACAATATAAATATTGTATTTTGTCACGTGACGTGACCGATGTGATAAGCATGAGTTATGGGCCGTGGCGTGGTCGTTTATCCAACAGACTCAAGCCACCACTGCACTGTTGGATTGCAGAAAGATACTAACTTTTTAATCTGCTACATTACTGACTGTACTGACAAACTATGCCGACACCGTGTCTGCACCGCAACAGGACGCGACAAAGCGACCGTTGAAAATCATTTGAACTTTGTGTCAGCACGTCATAAATAGAACAATACATCAGTTTACTGCATCCAGTGTAGATAACATCACTGATTATAACGGGTTCTATTCTACACCGGACGCGAGCGGCGTGACAAAATACAATATAAATATTGTATTTTGTCACGTGACGTGACCGATGTGATAAGCATGAGTTATGGGCCGTGGCGTGGTCGTTTATAAACACCAGCATTGACTGAGTGACTGCGATCAGCTCCGGTGGCCGTAAAGACCCGTTCACACCAAGCACGATAACTATAAAGATAACGATAAAGATATAGTTCTAAAAATCGTTCTCAATATTAAAGAATAGCATAGTTCACACCACAACTATAACGATAACGATACAGAAGAACGATATCGTTGTGATCACTTTCAAAACGATTTTTTCCCAGCTGATGAACGATAAAACACTGACAGCCAATCAGAATCCATCCTGCTGTAACGAGCTTAAGAATTTAAAGTGGCAGACGCATGTGCGCTTAGAATAAACAGACTATATTGTTTGCTGGTGTGGACGCTAATATCGTTATCTTTATAGTTATATTTATTGGTGTGAACGGGGCTTAACGCAGTCTTTAATGCGCCGCAGACGCGTGCCGTGATGCGCAGATCCGCTCTAGTCTCTAACGTCACTGAATCTGCTGTTAAAAATGAACCATCCATTCATCATATCATCATGCAAAACTAAGAATTAGAATCATTGTAATGGGACAATCAAATATAGGTGCTGGTGGGTGGCAGGTGGATAATTTGAAGCAGCGGACTCGGTTGAAGTTTGAGCCCATCCACGCATCTCTACACTACACTGACCTGGGTCACTAGTAGCAAACAATGGAGCGGACTCTGCTGGACAGACTAAGTAAATACACCATTCAGAAGCATTTAATCTGCGTTATATGTTCTGTAAAAAAAAAAATTCATATCGGCGGCATATTCGCCGATACCGATATATCGGCGACATGCTCATATCGACCGATAATATCGGCTAAACGATATATCAGTCGGGTTCAAGTGTTGATCCCTGAAGTGTTGGGACACGCTACTGTGGCATAATTGTCTTTTGAACTGCACTATTGCATAGTTATGTGAATCCTTTCACGTAAACTGGCCTGTCAGTTATCATATCATAGATAAAGTCCTCGTATACACACGCTAATTTACGCTACAATTATTCCTTCCATATTGTAGAGAAAATCAGTAGCTTGTTGATGGGTTCATAAAATAATTCCTTTTTTTCTTGCTTGAAGTCAGAACTGTGGGAGAGAATAGTGTTGTACAAATAACTTTTTTTATTATTATTATTTTATCCCTGTCTAGAGAGATAAATTGCAATTGTATGGTTTCAATATTATTGTCATTGGTGTATTGTAAGATATCATGTGATTCTTATTTAAATTCAAGGAATATGGTTAATCAAACATTAGAGAAATATTTGTAGCATTTGTATTTATTGTGTACAGGAGCAGCAGGAATATTGGTATCAGCAGCACCGTCAAAATTTGCAGAAGCTGAAAAATGAGAAGGCTAAGCAGAATCAAAATTCATCTAATGGAAGCAATGCTCCTGCTCCACCGCCTCCAGTTGAACCCCCAAAGAGCACCCCTCCACCCCCACCTCCCAAAGAGGAACCTCCTCCTCCCCCACCACCAGAGGAATCAAAGGTCATTTTTTTCCTGAGTAATATAGTGTTTTGTTCATATATTCTATTTACAGTAGTCAACATTTGAAGTGGATCAAAAAAGTTCAAAGTTGTCTTAAGACAAGAACGTGTTTTAGGACAACTTTGATAAAAGGTTTTGATCCACTTCAAATGTTGACTAGTGTGTATGTTAGTGTTGTAATTTTTTTTGTTGTAAAATTTCAGTATTTGGTACCAATACCAGTGAAAATCCACGGTTCTTGGTACCAAAGCAAAACACAAAAACATGCTAATTAAACAATTTGACTATACTTTCATTTAATCCAAACTGTACATATTTCATTTTAAAGGGCTTTTAAAACCTTCTAGAGTTATTCAGCCAAGAATGATGGCTAAGTTAGCTAAAAAAATAAAAGCCCAGAACTGCTTTTCTGACTGATATGAAATGTTAACCATTTGTACATTCTCTAACACGCATATTTTAGATTCACAATTAATTTAAAAGCCTATGGTGTGTAAAAAATAGTAAATATAATCATGTCCTCCTGTTTTTGTTTTACCCTAATAAAAGTTATTGGAGCATTAAATAGTTAATAAAGAAACTTCATTCTAATGCTCATTATATTAGCGTTAGCCTTGCTTATGCCCATTGGCAGCATGTACAGCATCAAAGGGCCAGCATTCAGAGATATTATATCTCAATTGGACCTTCTTGGTTAAATAAGTAAACAAAAACAAATTGAAGGGCATTTTTCATCCTTTTCCAATAAGCTACTGTCATCGATGACAGACTATCTAATTCGAAGTGTAAATCTGTTGTCATAAGCTGTGTATTCGACTTGAAGCAGACCGATGTCAAAATGATGTCAAAATACCGCGAGAGTGACTTACCCCTTATTTACACTCTATGCGTCTGCGGCGCGTTATGCCACTCTAGTCAGTGGTTGTGTTTACACCAGCCACGCCATGGCACTTTTCAGAAGCGGCTCTCCGCGGCACTTCGCTAAAGATAGGTGCCTCGCCTATTTTTGACGGTAAGAGTGTGCGCATGAAAATGCTCTAGAATCGCTCTCGCGATACTTTGATGTCATACACCTCTCAGTCTGCGCAGCGCTGCTTCAGGTCGAACACACCTATTGGGTTTGTGGTGGTGTTGTGCACGCTAGGGAGCGTAAATGTGCCATACGTCATTGCGTCGCTATATCATTGATATCGCGATATGACACTTTTTTTATCATGCAAAAATGTATACCGGTATTATTGTGGACATTATGATATAGCACACCCTTAACTGATTATTCATATTTAATTGATTACTGATATTTACTACAGCCCAGTGGCATCACTGATACAGGAGACCCAGCTGAAGCAGCACGTCTTCAGCAGCTGCAGGCAGCAGCTGCCCATTGGCAGCATGTACAGCATCAAAGGGCCAGCATTCAGTACCAGGCACTGATGCAAGAGCATGCTCAACTACAGCAGGTCCTGCAACAGTACCAGCAGGTTATTCAACAGCCAGCACATCTACAGGTGCAGTGTTTTTGTTCTATTAAATCTATTAGTGGTTCTTAATTTGTGTGGTGAGCTTAGAAAATGTTTTTGTATAGAGCAAAAACATAAGAAAAAGCACCAAAATAACAATATAATTTCATTATGGTTTAATTCTATCCACCAGACAATGCCCTTGGAGATGCAATTGCAACACTATGAAATGCAGCAACAGCGATTTGCTCCCTTGTACCAAGAGTGGGACAGGCACTTTAATTTGTGGTTAGAACAGTTTCAGGCATACCCACACAAAGACCAGCTACATGATTACGAAGCCCAGTGGAGACAATGGCAAGAGCAAATGAATTCAACTTCAGCTCATCTGCAAGAGAGAGTCACATCTCTAAGAGCTATGCAGCATCAGTATGGTACAGCTCCTCCATATGGGGGCATGATGGGACCATATGGGCAGCATCGACTCCCTGGACCAGATGGAAACATGCATTTAGCCAACCCAGGGCTTCCATGTATGCCTCCACCAGTTAACATGGATGCCATGCCAGGACCTTCACCACAGGTCCCACCACCATCTGGACCTGTTATTCCACAGGGGCCATTACCTGCAGAACCTTTCCCATCTTCTGGGTCAAATTCTGTCTCTGAAACAGGTAAAACTGCTGGACTACCTGGACTAGGGTTTCGACCTCCTGGGCCCCCTGGGCCTCATGGAAGATTTGGTGGCCCAAGGTAATGCATTTAAGAATTATCAGGATTGCACACTATATTAACACATTTTTCTGGAGCTAGAGTACTGATTTTTCATATTTCCTTTTTCAGGTTTGAAGGTCCTAGAGGCCCACGGTTTGAACAGCCACACCAGCAACGGTTTAGTGCACCACCTAGATTTGATGCTGGTCAGCGATTTAACCGACCTCCCAGAGGTAATCCTCCTCACCCTGGGCCTCCAGCAAGACCTGAGAACCCCCCTAGGCAGAATGCACCTACACGATTTGAAAGACCCCCTGTACCTCCTCAACAACCAGGGTATGGAGCGCAATCTAGTCCTGTCCCTGGTATTCAAACAAAGCAACCATCAGCAAAACCTAATGCACCACCTGTTGCCCAATCTCAAACAGGCCCAGAAAAAAACAAAAGTGGTCAAGATCAAAATATCAAAAAAGGTGGTGCTTCCTCTGGTCCGTCACTGACAGATGACATATTGGACTCAGTGGATGGATTTTTTATTCAGAGTGGACCCATTCCTCAAACTAAGGATAATACTTCTGATGATACCATTGCTGATACTGCAAAGCAGGATAAGTTAAAAGAAGATACTACTAAACCTTCCCTACCAACAGAAAGTCCAAACACCACCAACAAAAACTCTCAGAAGCCAAGCTCACAACCAACAATGTCTAAAACAAACAATGTTACTAACAGGCCACCACAACAAGCGAAGCCTCCTCAAGATAAGTTTAAATCTGATACACCTAAGGAGGCTCCAAGGGGACCACATGTGATGAATCAAACAGGTCCACCGCAGGTAACCCGAGGAAGGGGAAGGGGCCAAGGGCCAGTGCCTCTCAGAGGCAGGGGCCGTGCGCGTGGCCGAGGACAATACGGAGGACAGATGGTTGATCCTAACTGTCAGAGAGAAATTATGTCAGAGGATCCCTATGACCATCAGCAACCAGATGACATAACGCATGGAGAAGACCAGGATTCGGCTTGGAGAGACCCCCCTTTGGAAGCTCCTGGAGAAATGGATGACCAGGAAGCACCCCATGAGATGTGGCATCCAGAGGAGGAACACTTCCCGGAAGAGTACTATGAAATGTCTAGAGAGAGAAGACCTCCAGTGGGTCACAGGGAGCACCCAGAGAGCACTCATCCAGATGAAAACTGGGAAGAAGAACCACAAGAATACTGGGAGGAAGAAGATCCATACTGGACCGAGAGAAGACCTCCCATGCATGCTAGACGTCCTTTTCCTCCAGGTGGCCCCAGAAAACCCCCTTTTCATCCTCGATTTATGCTTCATGGTCCAAGGCGCCCCCCTCCTCCTGGTCAACCACATGGACCTCCTCACATGGGACCACGCGGGGTAATGGGACCACGGTTCAGACGTGGTCTAGGCCCATGGGGACCACCACCATCCCGCCATGACATGATGGAGCGAGACATGAGAAGGCCACCAGCACCTCATGAAATCTTAGCAAGGGAACCAGCTGGTCCTCTTGGATATGAAGAAGAAATAGACCGAGAACCTGGATGGGCTCATCCTCGTGGGAGAGGGCTGAGACGTCCTCCTGTGCCTCCCCATGAAATGGAGATTAGAAGACCTCCCATGAGACCCCCAATGCCAAGGGAGAGGTGGCATGGCCCTCCACCCCATGAAGAAGAAAATTATGAGGAAGAATATGGTGTACCGTATAGTGCTGAGGATGATGCGTACAGAGGGCCAACTCGTGAGTATCAAGATTACGAACAAGACAATGAGTATTACGGTTCTCGTGAGGAATGGGGCAGGGAGCAACTTGACCAAGACTATCCACCACGTCGCCCCCCAGAGCACATTAGAGAGGATCATTGGTTAGAGGGAAGAGAAAGGTCATTCCCATATGATGATGAGGATCAGTATAGAGAGGAGCGAAGAGGACCACCTTATCAAGAACATGACAGGGAGCCTCCTTATCACTCTCGTTCTGATTGGGAAAGGAGCCCACCCCCACCAGAGAGAGCTTACTCTCATCCAGTTGGTGAAACGGAGCCCCATTATGAACATAACCCAGAGCCGCTAGCTGGCCTGCCCGCACCTCAAGCCCTGGATACTCCACTTGAGCAGTCTTCACTTAGTGCAACTAAAACCGTACTTGCTCTTTCTCAAAGGCAGCATGAAATCATTCTCAAAGCTGCCCAGGAGTTGAAAATGATAAGGTAAAGGGAGTTCCCATCAGTATATCATTAATTAAACAACAATCAAGTCAAATAGTCCCAACTGGCTGAGGTTAAAATATTAACTTGGATGACATGTTTGCTCATAGAGAGCTCCAGGAAAGCAAGGTTTTGGGAGAAGCTTCGAACACGGAGTCAGCCGGGTTGCCTTCAGAACTTCACGCTGGAATTCTTGGATTAGAAATTCCACCTGAAGTTAAAAGTGCTCTGCAGGTATGCCAAACTTGAGTTTCAAATTACGCTCTTTGATTCAGAAACTAATCTCCAGTATTGCAAGAACATGTTATTGAAAAACTACTGATTACTTGACCATTTCTTTTTCCTAAAGGCTACCAATTTATTGTCAGAAACAGGACAGACTAATCAGCCTTTGGAAGCTGGTTTGCCCCATTCAAATCAATCTACAGGCTTCCTTCATTCTTCTTCAGCTCCTGCCCCTACAGCCTCATTCATTGCTAAAACAGTGGACTATGGGCATGGCCGTGGTCCGTACACGTTCTACTTCTCAACTGATTTGATTCTAAATGTATTTAGACAAACTACATTTGGGTTTTTTTATTAAGCAGATGCTGGTTCAACAGTGGAAAGGATTTCTTATGGAGAGAGGATTGTGTTGAGGCCTGCTCCACCACTATCTGAGCGATCTTATGAGAAAGGTTGGTTCTGTTCTGTGAATACGATGGAACACTGCGTTGGTTTATTTTAATTCACATATGTGATCAACCTCTCTCCTTCATTAGAATTGCTTGGCCACCGAGACCCATACTATGACAGGAGAAGTGACCCATATGGTGGTCCCAGAGATTATGACAGGGATTGGGAGAGAGATCCGTACAGGGAGAAGCCACATCTGGATTATGAGAGAGACCGATATGAAAGGGATCGTTTCTTACGAGAAGAACGGTAAGTACTTCCAGACCATACTGCTGCATCCTTTTTCATAGTTGCATATGTTGAGTTTTATGCATATTATGCCCATATTACTTAATTTACTGGTAAACATTTCCTTATCTACATCAAAATGTCTGTGCACCAATTTGGACTGGAAAGAAAGTGTGGTGGCATATATTTGGAATGTTCTTTTGATATGTTGTTTTTTTTGTGTCTGGTTTCAGACCTCCACTTGGGCCTCGTCCCGGACACAGAGACAGAGAAAGAGATCACCCAAGCCGCTCAAGCAGGGATCGTGAGGTTTATAACCGAACAAGCTATGACAGGTCTTCCTATGAAAGGAGTCTTGAGCATTATGACCATGGATCCTCAAGCTATGGTAGTAAGTGAATTATAAAAGAATCCATCTCTTTATTTTTAAAGTAGTGCTGTCAAACGATTAATCGCATTCAAAATAAAAGTTTTTGTTTACATGATATATTGTATATATATAATGGAGAATATCTGTACATTTGTCCTCAATTTTCATATTAATGGATCTAAACATTTTAGCTCATTAAAATATTATTTAACTTACTATACATTTGAGACTTAAAATGTCTGTTTTTAAAAGTTTTTATTTTATTTTTGCAAACAGCAGTTTTTGTAACAGGTTAACCATTAGTCATTTATGGATTAGGAACAACTTTATTAGAATGGACTGTAGTATAAAGTATTCCTGAATATATTTGTTAATTTTGCTTATGAGAAGCCTCCATATTGAACTCAAAAGGTGAGTGACTCAAAAAGTGGGTTAGGTGCACTTGAATGTAGTTTTGAGTAGCTTTAATTATAAGTCAGCTTTTGTTTGCTGTATTCTAGATGTACAGTATGCAAGAATGTCTCTTAATTTGGCCGTTTTGTCTTCATCTTATTTTATTTAGCCGAATATTCAACAGCGTCACTATTAGTATGACATTCACACAGAAGCACACCAAAATGGTATGTCTTGCCTGATGTTATTGTTGAGTTCCTAAAATGGACCTTTTATCATGGGACTTGAATTTGAATGCAAGACTTCCTGAAAGCTTCTCAGTTTTGTCTTGTAGGAAGCTCTGCACAAGTCTTATCTTTGTGGCTTAGAATAAAACAAAGTGTGTGAAGACCTAAACCAAATAACCACCATGTCAGGAAAACCAACCTGCCCTATTGTTCATAAAATATCAGTATAATATAAAGGATAAATGCTGCAGAATTGCTTGCCGAAGCCTGATTTCTGTTTATTCTTTGCTCATTGCTAGCTTTACCTAGGGTTAATGAGTTGGAATTACAGTATAAATGTTGTAACCGTGTAATGCAGTGGATAGCTATAGAATATTGTAAGAAAGCAAGGAAGCTCTTACATAAGGCATTAAGATGAACTTGAACAGATGTTGGTCTGTCTTGGCATTAAATATTGGAGTTAAAGAATAGTTGAACTAAATGGTGGCCAAATTAGGAACACTAAGCTTTTCTAAATTAAAAATAAATAAATAAATCATTATTTTAGTCTGTTTTAGACAACATGACTCATGTTGTTTTACATAAGTCGCATTACATTTTGAAAAAGGTCATGCAAACTTAAGGATTTTTAGTAAGTTTATCCTTTTACGCATTCAAGACAAATAATCCAACATAACATTATAACGTAACATCCAGCTTTGTGACCATCTATTTGTTTTTTGATGTTAAAATTAAGATGACAGACTTTGTAAACTAAGATGAAAGTGTGAGAATTTCAGAATATGACTTGGTTTGGCATCTGAATGAAGCCTGGCTTTGAAATTAAAGGCCAAAGCACACAGTGTTCATCATCGCAGCTGCCAAACACAAGAAATTCAGTTACCATTACTATTTTTATAAAAAATATCTTTGTTTTAGTCTCAACATTGTCATGTCATTCCTCTTTACTGGTGTCGGTATCAGTAAAGGCTTTTTTTTCTGTGCGATTGTCAGTAGTACTCCTTACTTTTCACAGATAACACTGATTATATTTTAAATGTAAAACACCTGGGATGTTAGAGACAATTGTTGAGATCTTTGTAAAAAAAACTAGATCTCTAACAACCTGGCTGTTCAGTTCAATACCTTGTAACACTAATTCAGATCTTTAAAAATATTAGAAATCAGTGTATGTGTACATATATGTGCTTACAAAATATGCAGCATTCATGTTTATATATATATATATATATATTTATATATATATATATATTTATTCAGCGATTTAAATTGTTTATGGTACTGGGTCAATTATGCCCTTTTACAAATTGATACAAACTTTTATGATCACACAAACATCACTTGGGACATTAATGTTCAAGTGTGTTTTGAGTGTTCACACTCTTATCAAAGAGCATATACACAGCTTCAAACTTTGTCATGATTGATTGCAACTTTGTGTATGTGTATTTTAATAGTTATATAGTTCTAAATCTATCTGAAATCTTGACTTTGTTTATTATTGCGATCTGTACTTTGCAGCAAAAATTTGTGGTTGTAAAAGCTTGAAAATATTTAAAGGGGTCATGAACTGCCTCTGTTTTTTTTTTGTACTGTTCTCTGAGGTCCACTTATGTTATCAAGATTTCTACATTCAAAAATGGTGGGGGGGGGGGACAATCCAACCCTCTCCATTTACTTTGTATTGCGGGAAGCTGCCTCCTTGTCATTTCTGACTTATAACAAAAAACAGAAAAATGTCTAAAAGCTGCTATGTGAAAAGGTGTACAGCAAACAAGCTAAAAAAACCCCCAGAACTACGTTTTTATAAGCTGTCGACCCCAAAAAATGTGGGCGTGGCCTAAATGCGCTCTGTTTCTATAGTGACCATGTAATGAAAACAGTTATTCACACTTGTTTTGTGACATTACTGTCGGGTCCAAAATAGTCGTCACAGCATCGTCTTTTAGTTTCAATCTTTCTGAAAATCCCGCGTCGAACTGTGCCTTGTTTGTAAACGAATCCGCCGTAAAATAAAGTGAACAAAGGACCTAGTTCTTACTGACGCTGTCTGGATCTTCATTAAAAATAAAGTTAATCCACTTTTTCCTAACATTGGGATCAAAAGGAAGGCAATGCAAATACTGTTTTTTCACAACTTGGCACTGTACAGCGTCTTGTCTTCGGCGCATCTTTATCGTAAACATTACATGCGTGAATCAGTGGGCGGGGTTAAACAGGCAGTGATGTCGAAGCAGGCATTAATCTTCTTCTGCGGAGGCGGTGCGTATCCACACTATTACATCTTAGAGTAGAACATTCCACAAGCTGTCGTTTTGGCAGACTGGCTTCAATATAAGCTGTTTTTGGACTAACGATAAAGTTGAGTTCTGAAACTTGTTTTTATAGCACAGTGACCTCTTACATGTCAAAATACCAAGGAGATTTTGGTTTCTCAGTTCATGACACCTTTAATTCTACTTAAATATTGTAAACATTGGATATAATTCTATATACAATAGGAAATGGAATGCATTAAGACAAAACACATTAATATTTGTGCATTAGTAACATTAAAATCTCTTTGGCTTATGTACTATCACAAACATGTAATGTGGCTTCAGTGTAGATGACTTTATACCAAAGTTTTGTGTAATTGTCTTGGTTTTTGTGTAAACCGTAATACTGATCCCTTAAATTTTTATTTAGAGATGAGTAGTTACATTTTAGTTAGTTTTCCATTTACAAATTTGAATTAAGTGAGTTTTACGGATTTGTACTTTAACTATATCTATCATTTCTCTATCAATTGAATGTAAATTCCCAGTTCAAAACTTACTTTGGGGGGAAAAAAATTTATAATTAAAAATGTATTTGTCATATTAAAGTAGGGCTGCACGATAAATCAAAATCGCGATTCGACAGAAGCTGCGGTTGTCATGCGTATCTTTCAGTGAAGCACGGTTCTGTGATCAGTAGTAAATCTCCATCCGAAGGCCAGAGGGAGCGCTCGCGCTGAATTCCAAATACACCTCGCAGAAGAAACCCAGGAAATGCCTATAGCGGTTGCTGAATAAACAGAAGATTTAACTGCTTTCATTGATTCAACGTGACTACTAAACACACGACTATGACAATGTATGGTTTATCTGAGTTATTATAAAAAAGTATATCTATAATGCAATGCTAATCGACATAGCCTTTATCACGACTTAGAATACTATGAAATATGTTGCGTGCCTTGTTCTGTGTAAGAAGCCACATCATCTCACAGAAGAATTTATTTCAAACACTCGGCTGAAGTTATGAAGTGAGTTTGGAGTAAAAAACATGTTATTAAATGAGGTATTTTCATGTGCTTTCAGATGGAGCAACATTTACTACACAGAGCCGTAGTTCACGGAGAAGCTATGCAAACAGCTGTCATTATCGCGAACGATTTCTTCGATTTCATAATCGTACGATTATATTGTCTTCGGGGTTTGTTTTTTTTTGCGTAGCTTGTTGGAGAACTACGGCTCTGTGTAGTAAATGCTGCTGCAGGTGATAGAGATTTACTACTAATCACAGAACCGGCTTTACTGACAAGGTGTGCATGACAATTGCATTCGATTAATCGTGCAGCCCTATATGAAAGGTCGATGTTTCTCAATCCAAAGATCCAGTGTTAACATGATTTCTCTAGGGCAGGATTGAGAAATACTCTTGAAGGTTGGCAGAGAAGAATACTTTTACATTTAAAAGTGGCCTCTATTTCAGTCTTGAGTATTTCCTCTGCATTGTGCTGTTGGCTTTTTGTCTTATCTCATAGTTACCAATTTCAGCTGCAAAAAAAAGTGTCTTGGCTTTGTGATTTACTTTAAAATGAATGTGAGAAGCAGTCAGTTTAGTCGGAATCTGGTTCATATACACTTCATAATGTATTAAAATATGCATGATCTTCTGTATTCAGTAGACGTTTCCTTATCCTGAATAAGGACCGTTTATCAGTTGTTGAGAGCTTGTTGTTGCCTCTGTGACTTATTAATTATCTCTTTTTCAAGCTTATTTTCTCATCATCCAAAGCATCATCATTGCTCCCCAGCCCCTATTCTGTCCCTGTCATCCCCCTGTCACGCTGTCTGTCCCCTCTGTCTCTCATCACCTGAGGATTAACCGTTGGAGTGTCTCTCTGTAATATAGGGATACCTTCCGAAAAGCAAATGGGAGATGGACACATCAGAAGCAAAGCTTGGTGGGTATTTGTAGTTTACACAAAATATTCATAGCAATATATGTATCTACTGTATGTTGTTGTTGTTGTTATCTTTAATACTTTATATATGGTTGTTGTCTTTAATATAATTGTTTTCAATATTTGGTGTCGTCATATATAGGTAATCTTTTTTTCAAACTGGGTTGATTAGTCTTTGATAGTTCAATAACTGCTTTTCCATCTGTGAGAATCGCGTCGTGCTTTAAATCACCTGAAACTATTTGACATTAACATTTTGTTCTCAGACAGTTAAAGGAAATAGTTCACCCAAAGAATGAAAATGTACTCACCCTCAGGCCTTGTAAGATATAGATGAGGTTGTTTCTTCATTGGAACAGATTTGGAGAAATGTAGCATTACATCACTTGCTCACCAATGGAGCCTCTGCAGTGAATGGGTGCCGTCAGAATAAGAGTCAAAACAGCTGATTAAAAACATCACAATAATCCACACCACTCCAGTCCATCAGTTAATGTCTTGTGAAGCAAAAAGCTGTGTGTTTGTTGGGTTTTTAACTTTCAGCTAAAATAGGAGTCCTCTATCCACATTACTTTCACCAGTAAAAAATGTTGTTTCTTAGGGTAGGTTTACATGACAATAATGTACTGTAAAGACAAAAGGTTTTCCTTTGCATTTTGCGTAGTCAACAACGTTTTCGAAATGATCCCTGTCCACACGCCACCGTTTTCACAATTTATTTTAGTTTACACATGTAATGACAGTATCGTTTTCAACAGCTTGCACTTTGGAACACATTTTCAAAAGTTGTTGTGTAAATGAATGGCAAAAAAACA
>NW_015505219.1:2611913-2632166 GCF_001515645.1 Sinocyclocheilus grahami | reverse complement strand
GTGCTTTCAGATGGAGCAACATTTACTACACAGAGCCGTAGTTCACGGAGAAGCTATGCAAACAGCTGTCATTATCGCGAACGATTTCTTCGATTTCATAATCGTACGATTATATTGTCTTCGGGGTTTGTTTTTTTTTGCGTAGCTTGTTGGAGAACTACGGCTCTGTGTAGTAAATGTTGCTGCAGGTGATAGAGATTTACTACTAATCACAGAACCGGCTTTACTGACAAGGTGTGCATGACAATTGCATTCGATTAATCGTGCAGCCCTATATGAAAGGTCGATGTTTCTCAATCCAAAGATCCAGTGTTAACATGATTTCTCTAGGGCAGGATTGAGAAATACTCTTGAAGGTTGGCAGAGAAGAATACTTTTACATTTAAAAGTGGCCTCTATTTCAGTCTTGAGTATTTCCTCTGCATTGTGCTGTTGGCTTTTTGTCTTATCTCATAGTTACCAATTTCAGCTGCAAAAAAAAGTGTCTTGGCTTTGTGATTTACTTTAAAATGAATGTGTGAAGCAGTCAGTTTAGTAGGAATCTGGTTCATATACACTTCATGATGTATTAAAATATGCATGATCTTCTGTATTCAGTAGACGTTTCCTTATCCTGAATAAGGACCGTTTATCAGTTGTTGAGAGCTTGTTGTTGCCTCTGTGACTTATTAATTATCTCTTTTTCAAGCTTATTTTCTCATCATCCAAAGCATCATCATTGCTCCCCAGCCCCTATTCTGTCCCTGTCATCCCCCTGTCACGCTGTCTGTCCCCTCTGTCTCTCATCACCTGAGGATTAACCGTTGGAGTGTCTCTCTGTAATATAGGGATACCTTCCGAAAAGCAAATGGGAGATGGACACATCAGAAGCAAAGCTTGGTGGGTATTTGTAGTTTACACAAAATATTCATAGCAATATATGTATCTACTGTATGTTGTTGTTGTTATCTTTAATACTTTATATATGGTTGTTGTCTTTAATATAATTGTTTTCAATATTTGGTGTCGTCATATATAGGTAATCTTTTTTTCAAACTGGGTTGATTAGTCTTTGATAGTTCAATAACTGCTTTTCCATCTGTGAGAATCGCGTCGTGCTTTAAATCACCTGAAACTATTTGACATTAACATTTTGTTCTCAGACAGTTAAAGGAAATAGTTCACCCAAAGAATGAAAATGTACTCACCCTCAGGCCTTGTAAGATATAGATGAGGTTGTTTCTTCATTGGAACAGATTTGGAGAAATGTAGCATTACATCACTTGCTCACCAATGGAGCCTCTGCAGTGAATGGGTGCCGTCAGAATAAGAGTCAAAACAGCTGATTAAAAACATCACAATAATCCACACCACTCCAGTCCATCAGTTAATGTCTTGTGAAGCAAAAAGCTGTGTGTTTGTTGGGTTTTTAACTTTCAGCTAAAATAGGAGTCCTCTATCCACATTACTTTCACCAGTAAAAAATGTTGTTTCTTAGGGTAGGTTTACATGACAATAATGTACTGTAAAGACAAAAGGTTTTCCTTTGCATTTTGCGTAGTCAACAACGTTTTCGAAATGATCCCTGTCCACACGCCACCGTTTTCACAATTTATTTTAGTTTACACATGTAATGACAGTATCGTTTTCAACAGCTTGCACTTTGGAACACATTTTCAAAAGTTGTTGTGTAAATGAATGGCAAAAAAACACAAGTTTTCCATTTTTAAAGGTCTTGTAAATGCCCTTTTATTATGATGATGATTTTATCAGCTGTTTGTCTGATTCTGACGGCACCCATTCATCGCAAAGGATCCATTGGTGAGCAAGTAAACTTGTGAGCACATGAAAGTTTGTATAAATGTCCGAAGTGTGGCTGGTTTAAAAAAACGCTAACCCAGCAGTGTGAAAAGCTCTTGAAGCTGCACATGATATACGTCTTTGGACAGCTGTCGATCTTAACACAGTAATAGCTTTTATCATATTAGTATGTGATTTGCCAGGTTTTAGTAAATAAGTGTTCATCAGATGTAGAGTTGGTGATGACTTTAGATGCTGCTTTGTCCTTCCAGACAAACTGGATGGTCTGGCGGGTGGAGGCAAGAGAAAACGAGAAACTGATATGTCTGGCATGGAGGACTTCCTTCAACTGCCCGATGACTATGCCAGTCGCATGTCTGAACCTGGCAAAAAGAGGGTAATGTGCTGCACGTATTTCATATAGTAGCTTTGAATTACTGTTTATAGTCACCTGTTGTTCAGTTTTTATTTTGAATGTTCTTGAGAATTGCAGATTGAGACCCCTCTTTTGAAAAGGCTTGAATAGTTGGTCTGTATTTTTGTTGTTGTTGTTGGTCTGAACAAGACTCTCACTAGTTGGTAAATTAATCTGAAATTAATAGCTTTTCTTGTTCAGTTTGGGGAGGGTCATGATTTAAACGAGCATTTTGTGCTCATTAAATTCTCTGATTTTGCAGGTGCGCTGGGCTGATCTCGAAGAGAAGAAGGATGCCGACAGAAAGCGCGCGATTGGTTTTGTAGTCGGTCAGACGGACTGGGAGAAAATCACGGATGAGAGCGGCCAGCTTGCTCAGAGAGCTCTTAACCGCACCAAGTATTTTTAGGAGATTTTGTAATGACATTTGTACAGCGTTTATGGTAAGTTTCTAATAATTCGGCTCTTTTGATTAGCCAAGATTGATGCAGATAGAAAGCTAGAGACTCTAATTTTATTTCCTATATTTGCCAAGTTTTAGAACATGCTTGCTTATTTACATCTTAAACCATTTAAGTGTAAGAATGTTTTAGGTATAGATTCCCAAAAAAATTCCTTTTGCAGTTATTTCTGAAGGAAAAAATGTAACATTTTTAGATTGACTGGGCCTTATTCAGTAACTGTGTAGTAGTAAATGTGATCCACTATCATTATACAAACACGTTATTTAAATTCTCTTCATGTCTTTTTAACTAGTCATCTTTTTCCAGGTCACCAGTTCATGAAATTCTTCATTTCCAAAGTGTACTGCCTGATGAAGAAAGAGCATCGTCTCTTCAGAAACTGGCGATTAGTCATTGGTCGATCCCGTAGTACATGCAGTGGCCTTCATATAATATCTGGTGTAATGTAAATCCCTTTTTTGTTTTATCCGCAATCTTATTTTAATAGGTTAAGCATTGTGTGTGGTTTTGTATCAGTGGTGCATTTGATTGTAGGTGATATCCTTACTTTCTTTATTTTTAGTCCATAGATCTAATGTGTTTGGACCTGAAATATTCTTGTAGTTCACACACATGTACACACTCAATAAAGCTTACAAAAAAAGACTCATAAAACAATCATTTTTCACTTTGTTGCTATTAAAAATCTGTCTGTTAAGCTGAATTGTGAAACTTTGGTTTGGTGACTGAGCTGTAATTTAAAGATTCGAAAGAAACTCTTCAGATAGACGCATGACTTGCTTACGAAATAGTTTACTGGTTTCTCATGTGGCAACATATTGAATGACAGGTCTGTTCCAGTGGTTGTTTTATTGGCCTGCTTATTATTGGTTTGCCACATAAGTTGCCAGAAAACATGGGCATAAATGTTGCATCAAATACATAAGACGTATACAGAGTTTGGCTAGACCAATGCTTCGTGTCATGAAACATCTCAATTTACATTTGTATTTGTATATATTTTTGGAAAATTACACGTGACCCTGAAAACCTTATATGTAAATACTGCAGTTTAAACGTGAGCTTCTTGTCTGATTTTTGATAAAAAGCAATCCGTTCGTAATACTAAGAGCCAGAAATAAGCTTTATTAATAACAAGAGTTCAATATGCAGTTGTATGTATTGTGACGTAAACCTCATTGGTTGGAATATGTAATGCATTTGCTAAGGCTTTAGATTTTGCAGTGATATTTGGGTTCTTTAATGAATGCACACTGGGTATTAGTGCACTTGTATTATCAAGTTGTCCACCCGACAGTGATGTTCATTAAATGTGCATAAAACATTCAGCATCTATATATTCAGACACAAATACGAATGAGATGCCATTAAAGGTAAGTGTGAACAAACTGCAATCCATGATAAATTTGCACTCTGTGAATCTATTATCTATTTTAAATCAGTGTTTAATGTGGTGCTTTAATTGCTGTTATTTTATTCTCTGGCAGTTAATGGATTAATTACATGATTACAAACATTTTATTGGCAATTTGAGTAAATAGTTCACTCAAAAAACACTAGTTGTTCGGTTGGGCTTTACACCATCTTCTTTGCAACATGGTTTAAGTGAAAAATGAATTAAAGTCTACACCTAAAATAAAGTTATATGGATTTTCTTCTAGACCTGGAATGTAATTCAGGAGTTGTAGGACTACTGCTCTATGGTACTTGTGTTGTCTTTGGAGCTTGACAATTAATGGCTGCTGTCTGTTACTTCAAAGAAAATAGTGTTGCAAAGAAGAACGAATATATAGTTTAGGAGCAATGTGTGGGTGACTGATTTTTGGGTGAGCTATTCTGAATGCACAATGTGACCGTTCAACTGCTCCCTCTGGAGTATAAACATGTAATATTCCTCCTGTTCAAAATTGATAATGTAGTTGATGCTTTTGTGTTTGGAGTCATTGACAATATGAAAAAAAAATCACAGTCAAAACAAATGACTTGTTGGTTGGCAACTTAATACACACCTTTGCAATGAAGAGAGAGAGAGAAAACACTAACATCAATTGTGTATTGCTACTAACATTACTTGTCCTTGAAACTTGTGGTTGTTGATTGCATACATCTATAAACAAAACAAAAAATAGGTTATAATATAGGTTGTCAGTCATTTAAAAATTTGTACAAAAAAATTTGATTTGACATTTAAACAAAACTTGCAAAAAATGCATCAAAACAAATGTATACATATACACATGAGCACTTTAATAATTTCAAAAGAAAAACCTCACTGCACCATTGAATTTACTTGTTTTGTGGCGTCTTAAACCTTCTCAGAGGCAGAAGTTGACATTTAATGTGCAACACATGTAGTCTGTGTCATAACCAAAAATTGGTTATTTTAAACTGGTATTAATCAAGATATTACTTTGCCATATTATCCCATAAGGCGGTATACTGTGCAGACTGCACAATATAATTAACAGCTTGATTGCTGTCACCTAAAAACGTTAATTCACATGATTTTGTATTAAGTGCTTCTAATACCTTAAAAAACGGCTGGGATAATGTGTAGGTCTGGATCAGACATTAATAAACTTGACTGAATTAAATATTTAGATGATTTGTTAAATGCCACAAAAGAATCAACACAAAGTTTTCCTATAGGCTTGAGTTTAATGCAGGACTGGATCCTGCTTACATTCAAGAGCAGTGCACAATGCATTGCTGTGATGACTCTTCATTCACTCTTGCTTTGAATAGTTTCTACACACACACAAGAAAAGGAAAAACTTTTAAACAAAGCTGGGGACCTGTAATGTTTTGGAGCAACAACCTTGTTTAAACGATCAGATCAAATAATTATATGGAAGTAAAAAAGCCTAATAATGAGGACCCCATTCCTATACACAGCTGGCTAAACAAGAATGGCATTACTAACACCAAACACTGGGTTTGATCGTTGTGTATTTTAACCTTTTATACCTCACAGGTCTGACAGCTTATTTAATGACTGGTATTCTGTTCAAATTTTAACAATCCAAAGGCTGATGAAACACGGGGCAATGCTGCCATCAACGGGCAACCAGGTGAGAGACAGGGCCCACGACCAATCTAAATGATCCATATAGAAATTGGTTACCCATTCTCAATGGGAAAGTGCCCAAGCAACATTGTTTAAAAAAAGTTGCCCCGTGTATCATCAGCCAAAGACTGGATCGGTTTTAAATGGACACAGTTCTACTACTCTCTTTTAGCAGTGAAATGCATTGAATTTTTAGGGGTAATGCCATTTAAAAGTGGTATGAACAATGAATACAAACTACTTTTGTTCCATTTGAATAATTTGTGAAAAAGTTACAAAACGAGTTGTTGCAAAAACGTGTTCTGTTTGAATAATGAGGCTACAAAGCGTTAGAGAATGTGTCAGTAATTGAAAAAAAAATACTACTTTGTAGGAGCAGTATAAAATCTGTAGTTCATTCCAAAATGTAAAAAAACTGTAAAAGTCAATGTATGCTGTCTTTCAAGGCAAAAATAATAATTTTGTGAGGGGGGAAGGAAATAGAAGTTACTGGAACTCTTTCCCTCTGCTATTCAATTCTGGTACATTACGATGTCTTCCTAGCAGCCCAATCAACTCCAGTTTTGCTTGGAAGTGTCAAGCCTACTCACTGTTTTTGCTGAAATCTCCCTGTCATCATTGGAAGGCCTGTATCTTGCCAATCAAAAATGGATGAGGGCTGTCTCTTTCTTAAAGTTATTAGTTATGCAATCACAATGGATAACAATCAGTGAGGACAATTTTGCATCTGATCTGAGCAAGGGCAGTGGCTTTTCAAAGAAGCTAATTGGTCACTGCCAATGCCACAAGAATCTGCCGCATTAATGGCAGAGCAAATAACTTCCCCTACAGGTGAGAGAAACAGCCACATCAGAGGCAGTATATAAAAGGCAGGCCAACCCAGTCTCATAAGAAAACTTTCACGTTTGGGCAAATTGGTGTCAAACTCGTCTATAGGAATATTTAAGACTTTTAGCGAAAAAGCGGCTTATTATAGAGAATATACAGATTTGCCCATTCAAAAAAAAAAAAAAAGAGGTTATAAATTGCCATGAGAGTGTGTTGGACAGGCCACGTCTATTGCAATTAACAGCAAAAATTGGAATGCCCAATGTTCCTTAAATAGTAAATGAAATGGCCCTTTGACAAATTCATCACTCGGTTTTATAACAGATTTTTTTCTGTTTAATGACGTCAGCACAGTTACTGCTAGAAGCTCCGGATCCAGTGTAAATGAAGCTCACAGCTGAACAATTGCATTTATTTTGAATTGGCAGCTGTTTAGAAGTATTCGGACACTTACTTTCTCAAACAACAAGTAAATCGCTAATATTAAAGCATAACAATCCCCCTTCCCAACTGCCTCTCCATGTTATGACTCCAATAGGTCCTAGTGAAGTTCTTGGGATTGTGGATGTTCGTCAGCCAATCAGCGTCGTCATGATGTAATTTCCCTGCAGCTCCAAAGCGATTAGTTACATGGCAGTTTACATCTCGGGGAAGAAGTGAAAACGTCTGACCATGAAGATTTTTTTTGCATCACAATCTTTGCGGGGGTCCTACTCCAGTTGAGCAGCTTCTTTTTGAGAGAAGTGGAAATGCTAAAGGATGACTCTCCAGGTATTTCACATCTCAGATTAAAGGGATAGTTCACCCAAAAATGAAAATTTGATGTTTATCTGCTTGCCCCCAGGGCATCCAAGACGTAGGTGAATTTGTTTCTTCAGTTGAACACAAACAAAGATTTTTAACTCAAACCGTTGCAGTCTGTCAGTCATATAATGGAAGTGAATGGGAATCACGCCTTTGAGAGTCAAAAAAACATACACAAACAAAACCAAATTAAACCCTGCGGCTCGTGACGATACATTGATGTGTAAAGACACAAAACGATCGGTCTGTGCAAGAAACTGAACAGTATATCGTTTTTTACTTCTGATTCACGCAATGTCCGAACTGTTCGAACTTTCCTGAGCGCGTTGTCAACAGCAGGCGCGTGAGGCGTCGTCTTCTTGCTTTACGACGGATCGCAGACTCATAAGTGCATTACCGCCACCTATCTCTCAAGTGGAATTAAAGGGATAGTTCACCCAAAAATGAAAATTTGCTGTTTATCTGCTTGCCCCCAGGGCATCCAAGACGTAGGTGACTTTGTTTCTTCAGTTGAACACAAACAAAGATTTTTAACTCAAACCGTTGCAGTCTGTCAGTCATATAATGGAAGTGAATGGGAATCACGCCTTTGAGAGTCAAAAAAACATACACAAACAAAACCAAATTAAACCCTGCGGCTCGTGACGATACATTGATGTGTAAAGACACAAAACGATCGGTCTGTGCAAGAAACTGAACAGTATATCGATTTTTACTTCTGATTCACGCAATGTCCGAACTGTTCGAACTTTCCTGAGCGCGTTGTCAACAGCAGGCGCGTGAGGCGTCGTCTTCTTGCTTTACGACGGATCGCAGACTCATAAGTGCATTACCGCCACCTATCTCTCAAATGGACCATTGACGCTCTATCTACAATATCAATTATGAGTGTCAATGGTCCACTTGAGAGATAGGTGGCGGTAATGCACTATAAGTCTGCGATCCGCCGTAAAGCAAGAAGAAGAAGACGACGCCTCACGCGCCTGCTGTTGAGAACGCACTCAGGAGGATGCCCTCAGGACAGTTCGGACATTGTGTGAATTAGAGGTAAAAAAAACTATATAAATACTGTTCAGTTTCTTGCACAGACCGATCGTTTTGTGTCTTTACACATCAATGTATCGTCACGAGCCGCAGGGTTTAATTTGGTTTTGTTTGTGTATGTTTTTTTTACTCTCAAAGCCGTGATTCCCATTCACTTCCATTATATGACTGACAGACTGCAACGGTTTGTGTTAAAAATCTTTGTTTGTGTTCTAAGTCTCAAATTCAAAGAGATATTCTTAATAAAAGTTGAGTCAACCACGCCTACCTAAAACAGCTTGTTCTAACATGTAACAAGATTTGCATAATCTGTTCACACAAAGAAAGAAGGCGTAACTTTTATTCTCGCTGTAGTATTGTTGCCGCCGCCATGTCGTGGAGACACTGTGTGTTTCGTTGTGAAAGTGAAACTACTTTGTTTGGCCTTCCAAAAGAGGACGATATCTGCTTCGTCATGCCTAGAGATGATCCGTGCTGGTCGCTGAGGAAATGCATCAACTTCGCGCTGTGGATCGCCGGATCGGCTTTCACCGTGGACGAAGCGGAGTCCAGCCCGGGGTCGTCACATGGTGGTTGCCACAAATCCGCCGGCTGCGCCGTTCTCAAGCTCACTGGCCTCCTCTCACTCAGCCCGCCGGCCTCCACTTACCCGCCGTGTGTGACGCTGTGTTTCGTTGTGAAAGCGAAACTACTTTGTTTGGCCTTCCAAAAGAGGACACGACTAGAAATCAGTGGTTAAGTTGTATTTACAACACTGTTCCAGAACACTTCAACCCAAATATTCAGACGTGTGCAGCACATTTTATGGAGGACTGTTTCTTGATCCTGGTAGAGTAGACTACAATGCTGGCTGTTCTGACTCACTGCAAGACTGTAAGTACGTTTTTTTATATTTAAAGAATTTGCCACTGATGATTCAAACGCGAGTTTTGGGCAGTGTAGAGTAGCGCTTGTTGTTTGTCATTTCCCTGATCACAAATGCAGACATGGTTTTATGTTACGCTCCGGCCTGACAGGGCATCATCACAGTATGGTAAGGGGTGTAACATTTCCGTCACACGCTTGAGGTATTCGGCCAATCACAACGCACTGGATAGCTGGCCAATCAGAGCACACCTCGCTTTTCAGACCGATGAGCTTTGTAAAAATCGACGCGTTTCAGAAAGGCGGGGCATAGAGGAGAAACAATAATGTACAGTATGTGGAAAATAATGTGTTTTTTTAACCTTAAACCGCATAAACACATTTCATTACACCAAATACACCAAATAATGTTATTTTTAGCAACATCAGATGACCCCTTTAATTAATTGGTTCAGGAGTATTTGATCAAGGTTGGAGCTGAACTTTGCAGGAAGGTAAAAAAAAAAAACTAGTTTAACTGCAGTTTGCATGTGTCAAATTGAAATACTTGGCAAGCTACAATTTCTTAGTAGTTTCCCCCCACACTGTATGCAAGTTGTTCATATATTAATTATATAAACATTTTATTGTTTGTTTAAAAACATAATAAAATTGTATCAGCTGAGGCATGAATTGAAATCAGTCTGCATATTTAAAAAAAAATTGTTACACCAAAACATTTTCCTTTCATGCTTTTGTTTCGAAAAGAGCATCAAAAGAATATTAATTCATTTTTGTCCTATTAAAAACAAAAACAAATGTGTGGCTTTAGTTTTATTCATGTTCTTCTTATAAATTATTGTTACTCTGCAATTCTTCACTATTTTTAATGGTTTCTTGTGATCATGAAGAAAATTTTCACTTAGGTGTAAATAAATATTCCTGTCTGTTATTTTCAGGCTTTAGGTTTAAGCAACTTGAACATATGTGATAAAATTTTTTGTTGTTTTTTGGCACAATTAATATTCTTGGCAACATACTTCAGTTTCTTTATATAAACTGGCACTCTTCCTTCAGGAACTGTCTATCTACCCCATATGACATTACACACTTGTGAGACATTTCATACACATGGGAATCTGTTACAATTCATCCTACTGAGTGCATACATTTACTGTATGTCAGGTGCTGTATTATGTTGCACAACATCCTTTTGCCTAAGTTAATTGTCTCTCATAAATCAAAAGTGAAGGAACACCACTTCATTCCTCATGCACCAATATATTACCCAGGAAACATTTATGCAGAGTTATGCAATACATAAAGACAGTAATGATTTTGTTTGTTTGATTCTTATTTGAAGGATGATGAATAACACGATGGCAACCCAGTTTTTCAAAAAACAAGATGTGCAGTGTCCTGACTAATGCATCGCTTAAAGGGATAGTTCACCTAAATATGACAATTTACATGATTTACTTATTTTCTCATGTCATTCCTAGCCTGTGTGACTGACTTCTTAATGTGAAACACTAAAAGAGAAATTTGGAATAATGTACTGGCTTCTCTTCTCCACATAATGAAAGTGAATGGGGATCTGGGCTGTAACAAAAGTAAATTATTTAGCCATAAAATGACTCGTGCTGCACATTTGGGGAGAGTTATATTTAATTTATTCACTGACCGTCCTCTACTGTCCACAATCAATTCAAATTCAAATATGGCATATTTAGACATGTCATTGATGTGACCGATTCTCTTTAGATTCTAAGAAAATAGTGACTTAAATTTGGACATTTTGCTATTGTAAGTCATATTAAGTAGTTTTTAATATAATCTTATTTCTCTTTTCTTCATTTTGGAGCTTGACTGGCTGGATCTCCATTCATTTACATCACGTGGAGTACACTGGCCAGTACATTTGTTAACATTCTTTGTTCCACATGCGGGTTTGAAAAAACATGAGGTGTCAGTGAATGAAGATGAGAATATTTTTCGAGTGAACTATGTCTTAAAGTCTCTATGTCTTGGTACTACTGAACAGATGGCCTGCAAGCTGCCATCGGGTCTGCTTATCAAATATGGGAAGACGCTTCTGACAGCATAACACCTCAGGTAAGCCTTTTTCATACCATGCATTAATAATATGATTAGTAGTTTTGTTTTCATGGCACATTTTCAAGTGTTTTTGGACATTTCAATAAAATATCTATTATTTAAAATAAAGATTATTTCCAATCCAATTTGTGGTCTTGTTTTCAATCAAACTGGTTTAACTGTCGTTTTATTAGCACGCTTTTGTTGTGTCAGTTGTAATGCTTTGGTTATGGTTGGTGATGCAAAATTGTCAAATGGCCTTGCATGAAAAATATACACATTTCACAGGGTAGTTCAGTCTTTCCAAAATTTCCAATGATTATAAGAATAATCTTAAATGTAATCAGACAGAAGACGCCCACTAAAATGTCATTCAGTGTAACAGTAGTTCATATACCAAAAATATCTTGTCAGGCATATTAGAATCATTAGATGACATTAAAAGACTCTGTTTGAGGATCACAGTGCAGCCCCCTCAATTCTCAATTCATTGTAATTTTAAATCTTTACCACTAGGTTTTACCCATTTGCCAGCAAAACGTTTTCAATCATTTAAAATATAATAAAATTTAGTATGATCACTTTTTCCTTTTATATATTTTACAGTACAAATTAGAATATTGTTTAGTTTTTACATAAATATATCTGTTACGCTGAATGATGATTGAACATTATTTCACAGATATTTTGACATTTTATTTCAAACATTTAAAAAGACATACAAATGTATAACATGTTGACGGTTATCTTTATTTAAATGATCTGCATGTTATATTATGAATAATAAAAACTGCATAAAAACATTTAGGGTGCATCTCAATCAGCTCCCGAGCTCGTGAATCAGTAGATGGTGTACACTAATTTGGTCACTGGTAAGTTCCCTGACTCACTGCATGTTGGGACAGTGATCACTCGAATTCCAGTGAACGTCACCACTTGAATTAATAAACAACAGACAGGACTGATCTCTTTTTGATATAATTTTTTATTCTCTTTAAACACATCGGTCTGTTACATGTTCTTACAACATTTCAGCCGAATGTTAATTATAAATGTTAAATAAATGTGTTCATTACCCGTCTAGCGAGGTTGAAAAAAAGGAATTATGTTGAAAAAAAAAAAAAACAGTTTTTCAAAATCTTCTATAACGTGTCATTATATTTATCGAGTTGGCTCGTGTGATTTATGTTTTACGCTTCAGAAATGTGACGTTATTTCCGGTAAGGAAGCACAGTGAACTCCGATGTTTCCTAGTTTTGTGGTGCATTGTGGGATTTTTCAGGGAGTGAACGTTCCAGTGCACTGGAAGGATTTCGCAATGTAGACAGGCCTTAAAATGGCCGACTACCTGATCAGTGCCCTGACTACTGAACAAGGGAGCTGACTGAGACGCACCCTTAGAAAGGGTTTATTTGGTCCTCTACTGGAAATGGATCAAAACCTGTTCTGAATGTACTCAGTAAATAATGGACTCTTAATCATTTTAGTTGCGGTACATTAGGAAATAATAAAAGTTGATATAAAAACCGTACTAAACCATCTTTGTTTTTAGATAAATTAAAAATTTATGACAAGGACATATCACAGCTTTGAGGCACAACGGTTTAGAGTATGACTTCATATCCTGCAATGGTTCAGTCAGAAGGAAGAGCCTGAAGGACAGCCTGTGGCACTCTGCTTAAATAGTACTCATGATTCCTCAGTGTTGCCAGCACTCCAGCAGAGTTCATGTGCTTCACATTGGCATCATATCTGTATGCATTACCATGCATGTCTGTCAGTTTGCCTGTATATGAAAAAGAACATAAATTTAGCCTAAAAATCAAGCACATTTTCAAGAATGGTCATGCAAAAAATGAATGTCACCTCCAACTGCGTGCAAAATGGCTTCAGGCGCACATGTGTCCCACTTTTTACATCCTGGACTGGCAAACACATAAGCAGAGGCCTTTCCCTCCACCAGCTGGATGATCTACCAGGCCCAGAATGAAGATGTAATTAGTTCAACTTCTACGCCAATACTGACTATCAAATCAAAGGCTAGTGACCCACCTTATTCCCAGCTCCTCCCACTTGGATGACATCATGAGGCTCCATGGCTTGCACTGCGTCAATAACAAGTTTATTGCTATGGGACCGTGTAGTAGTGACGATTCTTTTACCATCTGGGACTTCCTGGAGCTGAAACCCAAATGTGCCCAAACCCAATACTCCCCATAACGTTCTGCCCAAAGAAGCACCTGCCCCCATCTGAATGAACAGAGAGAATAAAACAGGTCAGTCAATCCCAGCCTCTACCAAATATAGTGTAGCATGTGTGAGCAACCAACAGGTTGGACCTGGTAGTTGTAGAAGGGTTGATTGATGACTCCAGCAATGGCTGTCCCTCCATAAGCAATGCCTATTAGCACTGTCACATGATCCAAAAGCCCTGCAATAAAACGGCACACAAACAACATTATACAAAGTATTTATTAGTCAGTTCCAACATTAAAATATTGTTAACCCCACTATGCTCTTGTATATGGCATTGTATGGGTAAGACCTTAGGATGTGTTCACATATGGTAAGATTTGTTCAGTTAAACAAACTGGTTCAAAATGTGGTTCATTTGATAAGGTGAATGCTATCATCCAAACTTTGGTACACACCAAACAAGTGGACCAAGACCCACCTTTTTAGGGGGTCTTGGTCTGCTTGTTTGGTGTGTACCAAGGTTTGGGACCTTAGGACAGGGGTGTCCAAACTCGGTCCTGGAGGGCCACTGTCCTGCAGAGTTTATCTCCAACTTGCCTCAAAATACCTGTCGGGATGTTTCTAGTATGCCTAGCAAGACCTTGCTGGTTCAGATGTGTTTAATTGGGGCTGGACCTGAACTTTGAAGGACAGTGGCCCTCCAGGAGAAGGACTGGACACCCCTTCCTTAGGATTTGTTCACACTTGGCAGGTTTGGTTTGATTAAACAAACTCTGGAGCGATTGCTCTGTTAGTGTGTTATTTCAATAACTGTGAACCCTGCCATCCAAACCTTGGTGCACACCAAACAAGCAGACCAAGACCCATCTTTTCAGGGGGTCTTTGTCCTAATGAACTCTAGTGCAGTTTACTAGAAATATGAACACAACACAGACTTAAGACATCTAAATGAACAAAACCCCATCAGAGTTTGGTACAGGCACTGGAACTTCGGTCTTCTTGCAGCAGATCTACATTTGTGCAAATTCCTGGCACTGTTTTGACTCCTTTAAGTTCCATCATATGATATGTCAAAAGTTGTTCAATCTGGTTGTAAACTTATACTTATGCCTTCAGTTTTGTATCTTTAGGTTTGGTGTAAAAAGAAGAAGAAGGTGTGAACACTAAGTTAACCAAGACAAAAAGGATCATATGCTATTTTTGTCCAGACCAAAAGAACCAAGAAAACCGAACACAAGTGTGAACACACCATTAGTGCTAATGCCTGTAATGCTGGTTTCAGTCAGGTCTGCAACATGTCCTTACCCATTACCACTTTCTTTCTGTTTTAATTTCCTGTGCATTCTTTGCTTTCTTAAAAATGTACTTTTCCAATAATGTGGTGTAATTTTGATTAACAACCAATTACAAACTAAAAATGGATGTCAAAGACAGATTTAACAGGTACATTGGATAGCTTGTAAAATACATTGTTTAGTTGCACTTCATCAGCAACAAAGCGCAAATTCAATGCTTTGTTTTGTCAAGTGATTGCTGGTCAGCTTTGAGAAATGGTAAATTCCCAACTTAACAACTGTTTTTGATTGACTACAACCTTTTACTCTAGTCTAATTTCAAAATGACATCTCATGCCCCAAAAAGAAAAACATTAAATCACCGTACGGTTGATGTAGGGCTGCTCTGCCTTCTGTATGTAAACTGGGCTGTACAAAACCCTTGCAGCTACAGCAGAGACAGAGAGAGAAATAGGAGGAAAGAAAGAGCAGATCACCATGTGACAGCAACAGATGTGTTGGACAAATGGAGGTCAATGAGAGAGAGAGAGAAGAATGAAGGATAGAAGCAAATGCTAAAAAAAATGCATCACTGTGCCACTGAAGTGGACATGCTTGCAACACTATCTCCTAACTAGACGCCAGCGCTAGGTAGTAACTGATTACATGTAATATGGATTATATAATTAGGTTTAAAAATTAAGGTCTTGTAATTAGAGTATATTACATCATAATGGTCATAATTAGATTACAGTTACTTTCTAATGGATTACATGATTACATATTATTTACAGAATGGCAGTAAATTCAAAATGTATGAATTTTCCCATATTCTTCTTTTTATCTTTTAAATGATCCTTTCTAAAAATTCTACTGTGTCATACCCTTTAGCTTTACTAAATTGACAATATAGAATGGTCATGTAAAATCAAATTTGCAAACCATGCTTCTAAATTTGGGTGAATAAAGCATAAAGCAATTAGACCATGTATTAAAAATAACTGCAAGTTATTAAACAATGGTGATGTATAGCTGTGAAACAGTATGTCTTCATTATATCCAGTAACCCTCAGTAATTGTCAGTTCTGCAATTGTTCAAACCTGGAGGACTTTGGGTGTGTAATTTTCATGCTTGTTTATTAATGTTTGTTCATGTAATGCAGCGATTCCCAAATGTTTTTGTCAGCCAAGCCTCGTTGACATGAAATATTTACTTGAAGTATCTCTGGAAAAATTAATATTGCAATAATTTAACAACACATTTGCATGTTTACAGGTTAGTGTAAGTTAATGGTCACACTGACATAAAGGTAAACAAATAAAATGTTTATATTTTTGGTGTTCAAGCGTTTGATTTATTTTATTTTACATTTTTATAATTTAATTAATCATTAGCTTTTTATCAACCCTCAAACCCACTGCAGTTCTTACATTAAAGGCAGGGTAAGCGATTTCAGGTAGCCAATGTTGATATTTGAAATCACCAATATAAACACGCCCCTACCCCAAAAGGGTATCACCCCTATTTTGATAGCTCCGCCCCACATATACGTAT
Organism: Sinocyclocheilus grahami; assembly: GCF_001515645.1. NCBI lineage: Eukaryota > Metazoa > Chordata > Actinopteri > Cypriniformes > Cyprinidae > Sinocyclocheilus > Sinocyclocheilus grahami. The sequence continues at coordinate 2,615,800 of NW_015505219.1, read as the reverse complement.
GCAACCCAGTCAACGATTAGTTCTGTGAAACAAAGCAAAACCAATGTTACACCGCGTCTACATCGCACGTGAGCGGCGCGGCGCAACAAATCCCCGACAGAAAACTGCTGCCGGGTTCTATTTATGACGAGCTGACACAAATTTCAAATGGTTTTCAACGGTCGTTTGATCGCGTCCAGTGTAGGCAGACTTTAGCTGTTGTAGACACGGTGTTACTCACCTATTGAGAAGAAACAAAGCAACCTCGGTGTCCGATCGCAGGCCTCCGCTCCTTGAGTTCTCTCCAGCGCTCGAAAGCTGATCCGATATTTACATGGTCCTACTTCTTGCCTTATCGTTCCGCAGACGTTTTCCTCTTTTGTTTTTTTTTATCCGCCATCTCTATCTTTCTGTCGCTCGGCTCGGCTAATGTCCGTCCCATGCACTGAAATCTCTCTCCTCCACATCACGAGTAGACACGCCCCTTATTGCTGATTGGCTACAAGTTTGTTTTGCTATTCGGCCCGAATCAGTTTTCTAAAGTGTTTTTGAAAAATTACATACCCTACCTTTAAGGCCAGTTTGAGAAACCCTGGTTTAATGTAAAGTTTAATGCATATTATGATGTTGACATAAAATAATTGAAATATTTTAAATGAAATAATACTGAAATATTTTCTTTGTATTTGCTTTTTTATGTCAATATAGTACATTTGATGGTAAGTTTAACACAAATTAGATCATAACGTAATCCAAAAGTAATCAGAATACATTACCTAAAATGAGTAACCTAGATTATGTTACTAGCCACAGTTTTCTAAATGTAATCTGTAATCAGTATCAAACTACAATTTGTTAGTAATCTACCCAGCACTGCTTGATGCAACAAGTAATTATCCTGTTTAAATAGTTTTAAAGTGAGGTCACGATTACGGTATTTAGCTAAATATCCCGGGCAAAAAAAGGTCCATTGTAAATAGCCTAGCCGTCACTTTTAAAGCAAGCAGCTTTCTGTTGGTCAGCGTGGAGAATTTGTGAGACCAGCTGAAACTGGGAAATATTTGCACTCGTGAAAACTTTCCGAACATGTGGATTCCAATTCAAATGGCTGCAAAATTTCGTAGAGCAATTGTAAATAGCTGGCCGTGTGAATGCAGCTTTACACTACAAATGCCTGCGATCACATGGGGTTTAGGACCTACAGATGTGGTTTGTGTAATCAGATGACAAAATTGTTTAGACTTATATTTAGTGCTGACTACTTGTGATCATATCGTTCCAGACAGATTTTTTAATACCAGGGGCCGGTTGCACCAGCTAGATGTAAAAAAGCTGGGTGTAAGCCCTACGCTGGGCTTTGCAACGTCCAACTTTACCTGTTGCACCAACTAAAACTACGATCAGGCGCAACTATGCCCGGAGTAGACTATGCGCGTCCACGCTGACACATTCTCCCTCAGTGAGCTGCGATGACATTCACGCAGCAATGGCTACAACTACTAATATAACACTGAATTGCTCAAGGCATCATTACAAGTGCAGCCACCGCACCATGATTTAATTGAGTAAACATTTCCTAGCAAGGCAGCATTTTTATATATGAAGTCTCCCGGCACATTCCCATGACAGATTTCTTCAAACATTAAAAATAAAGGCGATTATTTTTATATATTTTTTTCTAGCTGACTATCGAGTTTATGTAGGCTACAAAGAATGTCTTTCCTAAGGTAAATGTGACGTTACGTGACATTGTTCACGTGTTTTTCTGATGTCTTTCTGTGGCTGAAAACCCACATTTATAACGTTAGTTTTTATTTTGTGATAAAATTAGCCGAATTTGAAAGCGGATACCTTATTTCTGATTAAAAGTAACAAAGCACAAAACGTATGGCGATTATTGGATGGCAGGCACGCTACAAATAACGAATGGACTTAAAGACGTGAAATATTTCCAAGCATTTATACTGTCCTTCCAAGAAAGATGTCAAATTATACAGTTTCTTTAAATAATCCCACATAATATGTCATATTTTACTGCATAATTACATGCTGTACAGAAATATATTTTGTATTAGGTCAATTACTGCCGGCAGTGTGCTTCGCTTTTGCTATTGATATCGCTTATCCTGCCCGAAAAGACCATAAACATTACAGTTCACGTCTGCAGTAATAATTCATTATCAGAAATGAATCCTAAAAACTAATAATGTCCAAGCACATCATGACTTTTCACTTTACACCTACATTTAAATAGATAAGATTTAGTCTCAGACGTAGCACTATGGTGGTGCAACGGGTATTAATTCTACGTACGATTTAAAGCGCATTTTACGTCCAGCCTACAACTAGATGTACGTCCAGCTGGTGCAACCAGCCCCTGGTGACTTTATTGCACAATGATTTTTACAGCCTCAGCTGGACAAGACTAAAACTTCAAGAATGCAAGTGGAAGAGATGTTTTTTTTTATGTGCTGACATCAAATGTTGAAAGATACTTATCTGCTCACCTTCTGTATATTCTTTAGTGCCATCAAGAGGGTCAACCCACACAACCAGCTAAAAATAAAGATTAAACTTTAGTCAAATACAAAATAGAGTTACTTTATGTTCTATTAGACACTCTTTCAAAACTTGTTCAGAATAAGTTTCAAAAACGTATATAATACATTTATAGTTTTTCAAGCATTATGCCCATATTGTTTCTTCTCCCTCTTTACCTCTTCCTCCTTTAGGCTGGCATACTGATCTGGACAAGATTTTTGTAGAATTAGGCTGCTGTGCCCGTTCTCTAAAAGCTCCTCTTCAAAATCCTCAGCTGGTAATTCCTGCACAAACAGAATACATTCTCAATCAAAATATAATGTTCCACTGGTTGGAGCCAAAACAGGCTGAGAGCGTCCTCATATTACAAGATGTACACACCTCCTCCCCGATGATGGTGACTTTAGGGAAGCTCTTCGACAGGGATCCACATATACTCTTCTGAACAAGCCTGTCAGCCAGAGTCTGTAGATCATTGGCTCCTGTCTGTGCCCCAAAGAAGCACAGGTTACAAATATGTGACCCTGGACCACAAAACCAGTCTTAAAGGGTTAGTTCACCCAAAAATGAAAGTTAGGCTGCGTTTTACTCACCCCCGAGGCATCCTAGGTGTATATGACTTTCTTCTTTCAGACGAATCCAGTCGGAGTTATATTAAAAATTGTCTTCGATCTTTCAAGCTGTTTAATGCCTCTCAGCGGGCGTTGCATTGCTTCTGTCCAAAAGAACTTAAATAAAAATCGCCCATCCATAAAAAAAGCGAACGGGGAGTGAACAAAGGCCTTCTGTAGCGAATCGATGCGTTTTTGTAAGAAAAATATCCATATTTAAAACGTAATACTCACTTGAATCTAGCTTGCTCTCACTGTTGTAAACAGAAGCAGTTCCGGGGGAATGACGTATGAGGTCGGCGTTGCGCATGCGCCGCTCAGAAGTGACGAACTTGCAAAAAAGTGCAGCGGAGAGATCAAAACAACACAATGGTCAAGAATTAGAAGTACAAAACGAGGATTTGTAAAGAAGAATGTCAGAGGATTTCGATATAAGCCAAGAGGAGACTGGTTTTCCTTTGCTAAAGTAAGGAAACTTTGCTTTCTTTGATCCTGTAAGCAAATGTTGGTTTTCACGAGACTCACCGGCGCATGCGAGACACCCCCCCCCCAGTGTGAGACACTTTTTTTTATTTTTATGGATGGGTGATTTTTATTTAAGTTCTTTTGGACTGATGCAATGCAACACCCGCTGAGTGGCATTAAACAGCTTGAAAGATCAAAGACAATTTTTAATATAACTCCGACTGGATTCGTCTGAAAGAAGAAAGTCATATACACCTAGGATGCCTCGGGGGTGAGTAAAACGCAGCCTAA
>NW_015505219.1:2579105-2611682 GCF_001515645.1 Sinocyclocheilus grahami | reverse complement strand
TGGGTGATTTTTATTTAAGTTCTTTTGGACTGATGCAATGCAACACCCGCTGAGTGGCATTAAACAGCTTGAAAGATCAAAGACAATTTTTAATATAACTCCGACTGGATTCGTCTGAAAGAAGAAAGTCATATACACCTAGGATGCCTCGGGCGTGAGTAAAACGCAGCCTAATTTTCATTTTTGGGTGAACTAACCCTTTAAGTGTCAATTTTTTAAAATTGATATTTATACATCACCTGAAAGCTGAATAAATAAGCTTTCCATTGATGTATGGTTTGTTAGGATATGACAATATTTGGTTGAGATACAAAAAAATCTGGAATCTGAGGGTACAAAAACATCTAAATATTGAGAAAATCGCCTTTGAAGTTGTCCAAATGAAGTCCTTAGCAATGCGTATTACTAATCAAAAATTAAGCTTTGATATAACTATTTACTGTAGGAAATTTACAAAATATCTTCATGGAACATGATCTTGACTTAATATCCTAATGATTTTTGGCATACAAGAAAAATCTATAATTTTGACCCATACAATGTATTTTTGGCTATTGCTACAAATATACCCCAGCGACTTAAGACTGGTTTTGTGCTCCAGGGTCACATATCAGTTTTAGCACCTAAATTAATTACTACATTGACAGTAATGTTATCTTCTCATAAGGATGTGGGACGTGTCAGTGGATCGACATATTTGTTCAACCAATCAGATTTTAGGGTCTTAATAGAAGTTAAGAACTTAGGATTTCTCAAGTGTGGTGAGATCATCTCAAGTGTTTTTGGATCAACATCCTTGTTGGTAACATGTGTCTACTTGCCGTACCTTTTCAACGATACCCAGCTCTCCACTTTGAAGCACTTTTCGGACAATAGTTCCAGCCTTTTCGGCCACGGTGTAGGCTGAAGCCACCAGCCGCATCAACACCGCAGGGCTGCTCGCCATCACAGCGGCTGAAACAGAAAGCACACCTTCTGCAAAGAACCAGGGAACCAGGGGGAAGACAGCGGTTATGCAAGTCACTTATCTGATCATTACGAGGAATGAGATTCTTGCTGAAGTAAAACTTTAAAACTTGAAATACTACTGATCTGTCTTTTTGGTATCAGTGATTTTTGATTAGATTTTTTTTTCTTTATTTTATCAGCATTATGACACTGGCATTATCATGCATCATGTGACATATCATGTGGATGTTATGTAGATTAAAATAGATGTTTATGAAATGTTATTTATTTATTTGTTTTTAAATCATCCTGAATATTTTCCTTGGCATATTTGACCTGTTTTGCACGAAATGACTCGAATGGGATTTTAGTATTTTTTATTAGAGCTGTCAAAAGTTTTTGTTCACATATGTGTGTGTGCTGTGTATATTTATTATGTATATATAAATACAAACACACGCATGTATATATTTAAGAAAAATATGTAATGTTTATATATTAAATATAATATAAATTATATGAATATAAATATATACATGTAAATAATATACTGTATGTGTGTGCTTTTATATATACATAATAAATATACACAGTACACATACATATATTATGTAAACAAAAACTTTTATTTTGGAAGCGAATAATCGTTTGACGGCACTAATTTTTATATATTTTCATATATTGTTTTTTTTAATACTTTTATTATTATATTTATATTTTAACTATCTAATTTATTTGTGTGTAGATTTAAGCACTTCTGGCTAACTAGTCTCAATTTTTTTTCATGCTAGATTTGTTCATATGTATAATAATATTTGACACATTATCTTTGTATCTAACAGTAGTGACCCATATTGAGGGAAAGACAAGTAAAACACGCTTTGAGATAAGACTGTACGTGATTTTTGTCTAAACGTTTGAAAATATTAATAATAATATAATATAATCATTTATAATTTTGCATACAAGCGTCTGCTAAATTACAAAAAGTAAATAATTATCAATAATCATAATTCTTCTTTTTTGTTTGTTTGTTTGGTCGTTTTGTTCCAGTTGTAAGAGTATGAATCAGGTATTTATTTGATCACAAAACACAAAGCACATCAACCTTGACAATACTCATGAACTGTGTGAATAATTATGAAAAATGGTAGAGAACTCGAACTGTTTGAAGAGACCTGCTGAAGAACAATTAGCATGGAACCAAGGCACTGTTTTCCACATAATTTATCATTCATCCCCAAAACTTTCATACTCTTTCTTGTTACCACAGTGACACATTTATAAAACACATAAGGTTACTTCTTAACTCTTTAACCGTGGTATGATCGTTAGCGTGTATCATGCAATCGCGTGCAATGTTGAGGTGCAGACGGATATTTAGCAGTAATTGAGTATCGGTTTAATCTATAGCTGTGGTCTGTATGGTTTGTTAGGATATGACAATATTTGGTTGAGATACAAAAAAATCTGGAATCTGAGGGTACAAAAACATCTAAATATTGAGAAAATCGCCTTTGAAGTTGTCCAAATGAAGTCCTTAGCAATGCGTATTACTAATCAAAAATTAAGCTTTGATATAACTATTTACTGTAGGAAATTTACAAAATATCTTCATGGAACATGATCTTGACTTAATATCCTAATGATTTTTGGCATACAAGAAAAATCTATAATTTTGACCCATACAATGTATTTTTGGCTATTGCTACAAATATACCCCAGCGACTTAAGACTGGTTTTGTGCTCCAGGGTCACATATCAGTTTTAGCACCTAAATTAATTACTACATTGACAGTAATGTTATCTTCTCATAAGGATGTGGGACGTGTCAGTGGATCGACATATTTGTTCAACCAATCAGATTTTAGGGTCTTAATAGAAGTTAAGAACTTAGGATTTCTCAAGTGTGGTGAGATCATCTCAAGTGTTTTTGGATCAACATCCTTGTTGGTAACATGTGTCTACTTGCCGTACCTTTTCAACGATACCCAGCTCTCCACTTTGAAGCACTTTTCGGACAATAGTTCCAGCCTTTTCGGCCACGGTGTAGGCTGAAGCCACCAGCCGCATCAACACCGCAGGGCTGCTCGCCATCACAGCGGCTGAAACAGAAAGCACACCTTCTGCAAAGAACCAGGGGAAAAGTCAGAAGACAGCGGTTATGCAAGTCACTTATCTGATCATTACGAGGAATGAGATTCTTGCTGAAGTAAAACTTGAAATAATGACTTACTACTGATCTGTCTTTTTGGTATCAGTGATTTTTGATTAGATTTTTTTTTCTTTATTTTATCAGCATTATGACACTGGCATTATCATGCATCATGTGACATATCATGTGGATGTTATGTAGATTAAAATAGATGTTTATGAAATGTTATTTATTTATTTGTTTTTAAATCATCCTGAATATTTTCCTTGGCATATTTGACCTGTTTTGCACGAAATGACTCGAATGGGATTTTAGTATTTTTTATTAGAGCTGTCAAAAGTTTTTGTTCACATATGTGTGTGTGCTGTGTATATTTATTATGTATATATAAATACAAACACACGCATGTATATATTTAAGAAAAATATGTAATGTTTATATATTAAATATAATATAAATTATATGAATATAAATATATACATGTAAATAATATACTGTATGTGTGTGCTTTTATATATACATAATAAATATACACAGTACACATACATATATTATGTAAACAAAAACTTTTATTTTGGAAGCGAATAATCGTTTGACGGCACTAATTTTTATATATTTTCATATATTGTTTTTTTTAATACTTTTATTATTATATTTATATTTTAACTATCTAATTTATTTGTGTGTAGATTTAAGCACTTCTGGCTAACTAGTCTCAATTTTTTTTCATGCTAGATTTGTTCATATGTATAATAATATTTGACACATTATCTTTGTATCTAACAGTAGTGACCCATATTGAGGGAAAGACAAGTAAAACACGCTTTGAGATAAGACTGTACGTGATTTTTGTCTAAACGTTTGAAAATATTAATTCAATAATCATTTATAATTTTGCATACAAGCGTCTGCTAAATTACAAAAAGTAAATAATTATCAATAATCATAATTCTTCTTTTTTGTTTGTTTGGTCGTTTTGTTCCAGTTGTAAGAGTATGAATCAGGTATTTATTTGATCACAAAACACAAAGCACATCAACCTTGACAATACTCATGAACTGTGTGAATAATTATGAAAAATGGTAGAGAACTCGAACTGTTTGAAGAGACCTGCTGAAGAACAATTAGCATGGAACCAAGGCACTGTTTTCCACATAATTTATCATTCATCCCCAAAACTTTCATACTCTTTCTTGTTACCACAGTGACACATTTATAAAACACATAAGGTTACTTCTTAACTCTTTAACCGTGGTATGATCGTTAGCGTGTATCATGCAATCGCGTGCAATGTTGAGGTGCAGACGGATATTTAGCAGTAATTGAGTATCGGTTTAATCTATAGCTGTGGTCTTACTTTAATCGCAGTCTGTCCAGCGGGCGACCCAGAGTTCAGCGTTACCAGCGGTTCTCTGCACGGATTCCTATCGGACAGCTTCAATACAGGAAGGCGTCATGTAACGTTACGTCGTAGTTCTGGTCTTGCAGTGTCTTAGTGCCCGTTGTGTTGTGTTTTAGGATTAATTATTTAAAGGGGTCATATGATGCGATTTCAGTTGTTCCTTTCTCTTTGGAGTGTTACAAGCTCTTGGTGCATAAAGAAGATCTGTAAAGTTGCAAAGACTAAAGTCTCAAATCCAAAGAGATATTCTTTATAAAAGTTGAGAGTCAGCCACGCCCTCCTAAAACGGCTCGCTCTAACACGCCCCCACATATCTACCTCACTATGTGGGAAGATTTGCATAACGCCACCCAAATGTTCACGCAAAGAAAGAAGGCGTAACTTTTATTCTCGCTGTAGTATTGTTGCTGCAGCCATGTCATGAAGACGCTGTGTGCTTCGTTGTGAAAGCGAAACTATTTAGTTTGGTCTTCCAAAAGAGGACGATATCCGCGTCGTCATGCCTAGAGCTGAAAACTAGCTTTATTTATTTATTGGTTTGTTTCTGCCAACAACAAGGAAATTGAAACTTCATCTCTCTTCTGACTTTTTTTTTCTCACAATTTTGAGTTTATATCTCGCAATCTTTTTTTTCCTTCTCAGAGTTGTAAGAAAAAAAGGTTTGAACTGTGAGGTAAGAAATCACAATTTTCTTACCATGGCTGTTTTGTGTATTTGGGTTTTCCTGTCAATTTAAAAAAACAAAAAATCATATACAGTACTAATCTAATATACAGTAATATATGACAAAAATCAGACTTTGTATTTTATTTTACTTAAAGGGGTCATATGATGCTTTTTTTTAAAGATCATTATTTTGTGTATTTGGTGTAACAGAATATGTTGACATGCTTTAATGTTCAAAAAACACATTCTTTTTCAAATACTGTACATTATTGTAGGTCCTCTATGCCCCGCCTCTCTCAAACGCTTAGTTTTCTACAAAGTCCCTCCTTCCGACAAGCAGTCTGCTCTGATTGGCCAGCTGACCCAGTGCATTGTGATTGGCCGAACACCACAAGCACTCGTCGGAAATGTAACGCCCCTTACCATAATCACGAGCTTCATCTTTCAAAATAAATGTAAAGACAGAGCCCGAAAGGGGAACAGAGTCTCATGACAGACACAATGATGAATATGTGTTTGCAGCACACTAGCCACGGTTAAGACAGCTGACTCCACTGTGATGTAACCCTGTCTCTCTCATGACCCCTTTAAGAGACATTTCAGTAAAACCATTAGTGCCCCCCAAAAGTGTGTACAATTAGGCCCTTATTGTTATTGTAGTGATGTAGACCAGTGGTTCCCAACCCTGGTCCTGGAGGCACCCCAACACTGCACATTTTGCATGTCTCCTTTCTCTGACACACCAGTTTCAGCCCTTGGAGTCTCTCCTAATGAGCTGATGACCTGAATCAGGTGTGTTTGATTAAGGAGACATGCAAAACATGCAGTGTTGGGGTGCCTCCAGGACCAGGGTTGGGAATCACTGATGTAGACTATCAGTGTAGGCCTATTTGTGATTTCTGACAAATTACTAAACTGATTTAAGACAAAGAGCATAAAATAAATCTGAAATCATGCAGTCACATGCAACCGTCAATCCTTTTGTAGAAAATCATTTAAATAAATGCAATGTTTACAGAAAGAGGGATTCAGTTGATTACAGTATAGGCCAGGGGTGGCGAACGTCAGTCCTGGAGAGCCGCAGCCCTGCAGAGTTTTGCTTCAACCCTAATCAAACACACCTGAACAAGCTAATCAAGGTCTGAAGGGTTACTAGAAAGCTACAGGCAGGTGAGTTTTAATTAGGGTTGGAGCTGTACTCTGCAGGGCTGAGGCTCTCCAGGACCGGAGTTTGCCACCCCTGGTATAGGCCTATTCATTTTATAGTCATCCTCGACAAAGCTTTTGGGTGATAGTCCAGCTGAGAGCAAATTGAAGACCTTTGTCTTATTTCTGACCTTTAATTAGTAAAGTATATCTTTTTCTAATTGAATCCGAGAATCCTTCCTCGAGGAAGTCTTGTCTCTCAGTAATACATTTCAGCTCAATTAATTAATTTGGATAAGAGTGTTGACTAAAAATATGTGACATAGCCTATCTTCATTTGTTGGATGGGATTAAACGGTAAATTATTTATTCAAACTCAGAAGGAGGTGTATCTCTTTATATATACATATATATCAATAAAATAAAGAATTGTATTTAATGTGAATACAGGTAAATTGATCATTACTAAGATACATTAATATAATGCAAACAAGTTTTCCAAGTGCACTTTACAGATCTACATTTAGACTGTTTTCCTTATTGTCCAGATAGTTGCAAAGTTTGCTTGATTTCAAACACGTTCATCTATTGGCCATTGGCCTGTATCCCATCTCTCCTTCCAGCTGTTCGGCTGTTAAAGGGGTCATATGATGCGATTTCAATTTTTCCTTTCTCTTTGGAGTGTTACAAGCTCTTGGTGCATAAAGAAGATCTGTAAAGTTGCAAAGACTAAAGTCTCAAATCCAAAGAGATATTCTTTATAAAAGTTAAGAGTCAGATGACCCCTTTAAAGTTCCCAGGATGGGTTGACAATCTGGATTAAACACAGAATACACGCTCATTTCTCCAGGTTGTCGGGGTTTTGGGATTCGAAGGCCCTCATAGAGCCAGTAGAATAACGATATAACAAAAAATGGCAGGCCGAACTCAAGTTCTGAAAAAAGCCCCAGCAGCACGAGCCACAGCAGCACTTTAAGCAGGGTCAGATGGGCGAGGGCCACTCGCTGAAGCCAATGACCACATGTAGTATTCAACAAATAATGACTGTGGTCCTAAAATGACAGGAAAATATTAGATGAGTTTTATTAGACAAAAATGGCATGGTTAATTTGCAGTTTTATGTGTCATTTTGTTACTATCCTGTTTTTTAAGTAGTACGTGTTCTCATACCTCAGTGTGTGGACTTTGAGGGCAGGTGTTGGGCTTCTGTTCTGGTGTGCCAGTACACACTGTTGGAGAACCATCGCTTATTGCTTTCGTTTCACTCTGGATCACACGATCAGCAGGTTTCTTGGCTTCAGTCTGGCCTTTCTTTCGTGCTCTGAACTCAGCCAGCTTACGCTCCATATTTCATACCTGAAAACTGTAAACATAGGACAAATATATACATTAATCTGCGTTGAAATCGCTACCACGTTCACGTGTCAATATTATTTACCAGACTTCCGAATTAGTTTTGCACTGGTCGGCAAATGCTTCTGTCTAATGACTGTTGTTTGTTTGCTATAACACTAAAAGCTTGTTTCCTCCAAGGGGGCGCTTGGTGGCTCAAAAGCCAATTCCCGGACGTTTTTTTTTTTGCCTCAGTGAAATAATATATTATTTTAAGTTTATTAATTCCAATGAATAATACAATACATTTAAACGAAACAGTAAGTGCGCAGCAATCTCTATAAAATCAACGAGCACGTGATCTCTAGTAAATGCAAATCACTAGGTGCATTCGACTTGAAGCACCGCTACAGACGGCAGTCAACGAGAGTAGCCGCTTGCAGTCGGGGGCAGACTAAATTTCTAACTGGCATGCACTGCTTCAAGTCAGCCGCCGATCGGTCTGCGCAGCGCCGTATGAAGTCGAACGCACCTACTGACTAGCGCTGTGAAAAGTAACAGTTATCACGTGACTCATTTCAGCAAAGGAGCTAACAGTAATTTGACTAAAAATACACAGCAAAGAGATTAAATACGAAAACTATTTAGACCGATCGTGATCCACCAATTAGACATTTCTGGTCGCAAAGCCTCGCCAAATTTTTTTTATGATTTGAAGGTTCCATTGCAGTTCTATCTTATTTCTATGGTAGTTGTTGTTGCACACGGACACTTTCATGGCTGTACCCACCGGAAGTGTGCGGGCGTCCGCGTCACAGGAGAGGCTGTGGTAAGGTACTGGCTTCATCGATGGAAGTGCATAGAAATGTGTAAAATATTACTTGGGTATAAAATAACAAAATATTTACATTTGAAACTCATTGAAGAGAATGATCAGTCAGTGATTTTGCGGTAAGCGAAACTAACGTTACATTGATAGATGACAGCTGAACCTAGCAAAGCTTTAATTCATCATAACAACAACAACAGTAGCACATAATATCAATATTACGTGTATAATAATCTATGCAAGCAATCTGTGCAGCTATTTATTCAGTATATTTTAGTGTTATTTATTGGGTATTGCGTTTTTGCCCATAATCTGAACCAAAGCGTTGATGTGCTGTTTTTTTTATTTTTTATTAATCATATTTCTTAAATGTAAACCGGGGAGATTTTATTGTATATCGTAACATAATTTAAATCTTATTTGTTTTTTATCTAACTTAACTAAAAAACGGGGACGGTATGTTTTTTAATTGTTAAAGTAGGCTCCATATACTTTTATTAATTCATTTACAGTTCACATTTTGATGTATTGAAAAATCACACTTTGTAAAATATTTAATAGCCAACACTGTAGATAGAAAATGGGTCAAAATATTATATTACACTTTCTTGATTTTACAAAAACACCTTATAAAAGTAAAACAAATGTGAGAACATATGACAAATAATTTGTTTTCACAAACTTATGTATATAGATATTACAGCTTTTTCACTTTTCAAATGTTTTGTTAATAATGATGGTACAGAGCTGCCAGTGTTCCCATGTTGGAAAGAAAGAAGAACAAACCGTCAAGCTGATGTAGTGCCCTTCATTGATTAGTGTATGCATAAATCATCCTATAACATGTTGCAGCAGGGTTTAATTCCTCAAAAATGCCTTTGCAGATATCGGTAGTGAATCTTCCCTGTGGAGTGAGCCAGCATGGCCTCTGCCCCAGCACAGCAGTCCACACTCAGTGTAGAGCAGGCGAGAGGTGAGATGTCAGTCCTTAAATCATATGCTCAGGGGTCATGGCATGACTTAGACTCAGCCAGACTGTTGTCCCGTCCATTGCAGTTGTTCTTAGTGAGGTGATCCAGGCTTTCTCCGTGCCTGAGAACGCAGCACGCATGGAGGAAGCCAGAGAAAGCGCCTGCAATGACATGGGCAAGATGCTGCAGCTTGTGCTTCCTGTGGCCACTCAGATCCAACAGGAAGTCATCAAAGCATACGGCTTCAACAGTGAAGGAGAAGGTGAGATTAAATGTGCAAACATGTAAACATTACCGGCAGCCATATCACCCTATAGCCCAAGACTGGTTGCCCACTGAAGCTAAGCAGGGCTGAGCCTGGTCAGTACCTGGATGGGAGACCTCCTGGGAAAACTAGGTTGCTGTTGGAAGAGGTGTTAGTGAGGCCAGCAGGGGGTGCTCACCCTGTGGTCTGTGTGGGTCCTAACGCCCCAGTATAGTGACGGGGACACTATACTGTCAACAAGCACCGTCCTTCGGATGAGACGTTAAACCGAGGTCCTGACTCTCTGGTCATTAAAAAGCCTAGGATGAGGTGTGACCTCGGCATCCTGGCCAAATTTGCCCATTGGCCTCTGATCATCATGGCCTCCTAACAATCCCCATATCTACTGATTGGCTTCATCACTCTGTCTCCTCTCCACCAATAAGCTGGTGTGTGGTGGGCGTTCTGCCGCATTATGGCTGCCGTCGCATCATGCTGCACACTGGTGGTGGATGAGGAGATACCCCCTGACAATGTAAAGCGCTTTGAGTGCCTAGATAAGCACTATATAAATGTAATGAATTAAATAAAAATTTAAATTAATAAACGCAAACAAAATGCTGTCATTTAAACTGCTGCCTTTCGCCTTTCAGGTGTTCTCAAATTCGCCCGGCTGGTGAAGGTGTATGAAACTCAGGACCCAGAGATCGCAGCCATGTCAGTGAAACTCAAGAGTCTCCTACTGCCACCTCTCTCCACTCCTCCCATTGGCAGTGGCATCCCGAGCTCATAGAACAGCACAAACTCCCAGTTCATCAATTTCAAAACCGTTTCAACTATAAAAATGGTCTAGTGCAAACACATTCAGGTTTTCCCATTTTAGTCAGTTTTAACACTTCTTTCAAGGGTGATTTAAACTGAGATGAAGTTCAAATTGCACCACAGAAGAATATTTGAATAAAAAGAAAACAAGTTATTGGTGAACTTATACATTCTCATTTTTTGTCAGTGAAATTAGTATTCAAACCATGGTCTTGCTCACCATTTATTTTTTGTATTCATATCCATTTTGCCATGTTGAATGTGCATATTTATCAAGCGTAACACTAATTTGTTGATGCCTTTTGAAGGTTTTGATGGTTTTTAAAGCTTTTTATACAGTTCGTATTGATTATTGTCTCATTTGGTCATACAATCATAAATGATAACCTGTGACATTGTTCTTGTGATCATTACTGTTTGAAAAACTGATTAGTGTCACATAAACAGTGTTCACCAATAAAGTAATTTTTTTACTTAATGGAAAAGTGTTCGTTATCATGAAATGACCTTGCTTTTATTAATGTCTTTCTCAGTATTTTAGTTTTCTTTGTCTTAGTCAACAAAACATGCAAACAGCATTAAGGCCAGTGAGTCCACATTCCAAGTTGGGACAGACTGCTTCAGTGGTGTGCTGTGAGCTGGAGTCGTTTACAGACTCAAAATGATTCAAATTTAAGCCAATGGTCTGCTGCTGAAACAAATCCACCTGATGATAGAGAATGTTTTAAATGTGGACAGAAAGGGCATCTTGCCCGTGTGTCACGAATCCGGTCCGTATTCTTCTGTCTGCTCCCCACCAGAGGTCGCCTTCTGATTATATTGACTATCACACTACACGGACTTCCATATGTCACCATGGACTACATTTCTCATGCTCCATTTCACTGATTACGTTTACACCTGCAGCCAATTACACCCACTATAAGAATCCGTCTCAAACAACCATTCACTGCCGAGTATTGTACGTATGTATCACTGTTCTGCTGATAGCATTATTATGGAGCCAGTTTCCTAGTTCAGTCAAGTCATTGCCCTGTCTAGGTTAGCCGTGTTTTTGGATTTCGCCTGTCTTGGATTGCCCCTCTTGTCTTGCCCTGTTCGGATACTGTTTACCCCTCGCCTGAACCATCACCTGTGTTTCGGATTAACACTTTGGATTACCCTGTTTGGACATTGTTCGCCAGAGATCGACCACGCCCACTCACTGGATTACTCTTCTGTCTTGCCTAGTCTGTCACTGTTCGCTATTATCGATCCCTGCCTGTTTTGACCATGCTCTTGTTAAATAAAGCCTGCAAATGGATCCGCATGCCTCTGTCTCGCATCTCTCCGCAACAACCTTAATTGTAGGCACCCCTCTAGGAAGTGTAAATGTTGTTGCAAGCTTGGCCATTTAGACCAATATCTATTTAAGTTCTGTAAAAATCCTAAGAAGGGGTATTAGGAAAACTCAGAAAAATAATTCCTCTCTGTCTGAAAGTGAAATTGCAAAATTTAGGAAACTGTTAAACCTGGAATAGGGGTCAGCAACCTCTGGTTCTTGTGATAAAACTGACCTTCGTCCTTTTGTTCATGTATTGTTAGGAGGCCAGCAGTGCTGCTTAATCGATAAAGGTGCAACAGTTTCTTTCACAAATTTTCCTCTCAAAACCACATCTGATTCTTTGTACACAGAAAAGTTGAATGGTATAAAAATGTATTATAAATCTGTTCCCGTGCCTCTCATTCTGGCAAACTCAGATAATGTACACTTGACAGAATTCTGGGTTGGTGAAAATACTGTAGGCACTATCATTGGTGCTGATATTTTGGAAAACATATAAGCTGATGTTTTGCTTTCATCGGATAAATTTGTTCTTGGCTGCAATGAAGCAATTCACTTATCTCATGCTGGTCCCCACCATGATTCAGGATATGCTGTGGCTGAAGTTGTAAGTCTAGTAGTGGAAGTATATAATTTCTAAATTCCTGGATGTTTGGGCAAAAGAAGAATTTGAGAAATTGTGGAATTGCGCAAATTCGGCCACTTAACATCCCAGGTTCTATGCATGTTGCCAAAGCCAAAAAAAAGATGCTAGAATAGGAGCTGAAAAGGTTAAACAAGAGTTATATAAACGGGGAATTTTATAGTTCCTTGCTCCTCCCCACCAACTCCCCTATTTGGCTGGTCAGAAAGCTTGATGGGAGTTTGCATTTAACCATTGACTACACAGCTTTGAATGCATTTCCACAAAGGTACATCCCCTGGTGGCTAACCCAGTAAATATTTTGCATTAAAAATAGGATCTGATCATTGTTATTTTACTGCTTTGCACATTTCTAATGGTTTCTGGACTTGCCCCTTACCCCCAGAAGATCAAGCTAAATTAACTTTAACCAGCAGCCAGCAACTTGGACTCATTTGCCACAGGGATTCTGCTACTCCCCAGTGCTGTTTCACCAGTTACTTGCATCATTTATTGACCCTGTTCACAAGACAGTTGAATATGACAGGTCTGTCATTCTCCAGTATGTAGATGACATTGATTGCTAGCCCAAAAAAGTTTAAATATTTGATTGCTGAACAAACAGTTTTGAATGGGGGTTTCAAAGTAAATTTGAAGAGAGCACAGCTAGCACGACCCGAAGTAACCTATCTGGGCCAGATCATCAGAGTTCATAGCCAAGGAAATCACTCCAGAAAGAATTAAGGTCATTGTCGAACTGCCAAAAATCGAACACTGCCACTGGTCTAAGGCAAGTAATGGGACTTCTGAAATACTGCCGCCAGTGTGTGTCTGAATATACTTAACTGTCTAAGCCTCTTAAACCCATTTCACACTGCACGTTGATTCCGGGATCGATCCCGGGTTGGGGACCTAGTAACAGTCCCGGAACGAGCCCTGTGTGAACAAAAGACAGAACCAATGCCGTAAAGCAGTGGTTCTCAAACCTATCCATGAAGTACCCCCAGCACTGCATATTTTGTATGTCTCCCTATATCTGACACACCCACTTCAGGTCTTGCAGTCTCCACTAATGAGCTGATGAGTTGAATCAGGTGTGATAGATGAGGGAGACATACAAAATGTGCAGGGCTGGGGGTACTCCAGGACAGGTTTGAGAACCACTGCCATAAAGGGTGTGCCGCAGTGGTGGGCCATCAGGGCCAGCAAAGCCTTTTCTGTTGGCCTAAACACTATCAGAACCACTGATTTAGTTTTAATATACTTTTCCATGAATGTGTATTAAATTATTTCCAATAGTCTATTCTCTTCATTTCATAGCTTTTCTCTTGTTTGCACTGCTTCCAGCAGTGTATGTTTATATTAGAGCTTTTATCCAATCATATTTCAGCAATCGTGTTGCCAGGGTCAAAGAAATCTGCTTTAAGGCCTTCAGAATCAACAGTGCAGGCGTCTGTTAGCTTAAATCAATGGCAATGAAACTGTTGCTTTAACCAATCAGATTTCGAGTTGGCAACACCAGGGCCATCTAGCTGGCTAATGATAACGTCAGCATTTTCTCGTCCTTTGATTGGATGGTCAGCATACTAGCTAGCAAACAGCATCACTGTAAATCATTTTATTAAAACTTAGTAAAACTTTTATTACTGTTTCTCAGGTTTAGATTTTCAGTGCATTTTGAAAAAATATTTGCCTACTATATTTAGTAAATCTAAAAACAGTAGTCCTAATGACTGCGAAAAACAACCACACACCTCCTCGGCACCGGCTCTGTGAAAGACTGGTCGTGTAGATGAAAAACCACTAGAGTATGGTAGGTTAATTTTATTTTTTGACACTTTTATCGCTTGATGCGTTGTATGCTGATGTTATTTGCGCGATATAAAGCCAGGTTTAAGTTTCCGTAAGAATATCTCAGTTTCCCGAGTGGAGCTGTATTAACCGGTCTTTCCCGCCGCTGGCAGAGGCAGACCAGCGGGGAGATGAGAGTCACAGAGGTACTTTAAAACACATCTATACACTTTTCTTCATCGTCTTGTATGAATTATATTGTTACTTGCTCACTTTCCTAGTAAAGCTGTGCTAACGAGTATTTTCCTCCCGCAGTGCGCTGGCAGACCGGCGGGGAGACTCGTGAAGATGAAATAAAGGAGTCAGAGAACATTAAATTGTTAGGTCAACTTTAAAAAACATGTAATCACCTTATTTGTTTTATACCAATGCTATCTGTAAGGTATAAATGTGTTTGGGTGAATAAATGTCTGTAAGAACATTGGATGGACTGTATTTGTGTCATTTTGTTAGGTTAATGCTTCAGCTACAGATGATGTGTTGCGCAATTGTTAATTGGGTTTCTTTCTTTAGTAATGGCATTCATTCTCGCTACATAAGATACCTGTCTGTTATGTAGTGCCCTGTTATACTGCATTACTGTGTAATATTTATGGTTTCTATAGCCGTGGCATCATTATGATGGTATGAAGAGATGGATTAATTCATGTAGGACGCCACTGAAGGCCTAGGTGTAAAATGCACGGCCCGCCACTGGTGTGCCGTAGTGATGATGCACGTTATCGTGCAACTCTTTTACCGGGTGTTTTGAAGCCAGATCAACATTAACAATGAAAAAATATGTGCAAACTGGTATGAAGCAGATATCAGGGAGCTCCTCACTATCCGCGCTGAAGCTGAGATCCTTCGCCAGCTTAGTGAAACTGTACGCGTTACATTACACATCACATCGTAATGTCACGTCTTTACGGGATCTTTACAGGATGTGTGTGAACGCACACACAGATTCTGGAAAATCACTGGCACTGTGAATGAACCAAAATCAAATGATCCTGGGACAAATCATGGAACACATTATCCGTGTATTTTCCGGAGTCTCTGTGTGAAAGGGGCTTTACAGAATCCAAGAACAGAGGAAAACCAGGATCAGAACTCACTCAATTAATGGAACAGATGCGTTTGTGAGTATCAGAGAGACTCTTGCTTCCTGTCCAGTTTTACGACATGCCGATGCCAGCCGGCCCTTTCATCGGTGAACCTGGGTGGGGAATAAGTCCTACTCACCTGCCCTGGGCCAATGAGTTCCCTGGAGACCATCTTATGGAATAGTGGGATACAATTATACCCCGATTCCCATGTCTATGACAGGACAACATCCTTGTCTGCTGATCTGTTACTGTGCAGAGTGGGCTGTCAAGACCAAGGAAGAAATTGTAACCCACCAGAAAGTGGTATTGCATGCCAAACACTAGATTCTCAAACTGTTGACAAACACGCTTGGGCTTGATTTCTAACTAGAGGTGAGCTAAGTGGGAAGCCACACTTTTAAGCAAAAACCCTGCCTCACTGCTATGAGGGATCTGTGTACAGCTGATTGAAAATGACACAAAGACACAAATGATACTGAACCAAGAGTGGTTATCAAAATCACGGGACATTCCAAGGATGATTCACCAGTCTGAGGGAAATCAAGCTGGAGACACTGCTGCCAGGGGGCTGCAAAACTAACTAAAAAAAACTTGTGAGTGTAATGTCTCTATCTCCACAGGAGGAGGGGCATACTAGGGACATTTTTGAACTATGCAGTCGATGATGCAGATGAAATCGAACAATGGATTTAATTGGGTGTGCAGAAGAGCTCAGATGAATTATGGAAGTTTAATGAGCGCTTTTCTGTGTCCTTCTTCTGCCCAAACTAAATTAATGTCTTTGTATCATGGTTTGGCACATGCAGGACCTGTGAAATTACATGCTTTAAAAAACGTGGTGGTGGCCAAAAATGAGAACTGCTTGTGCTGATTTTTGCAAAAGGTGTCTAGTATGTCTCAAAGTGAATTCTCCTTCAAAGTTAAAAATTATTCCTGGACATGCTCTGTACCCTCAGGGTTTTCTAATGGCGCTTTTCCACTGGGTACAGTACCTGGTACTTTTTTTAGTGCCACTTCGGTTGGAGTTCCAAGCGAACCGTACCGTTACCAAAACGTGACGTGTAAACTCTGCTGATCACAGATTGGCCGGAGAGAATCGTCACTACCTGTGTCACTGAACTTGCGACACGAACACAAAAGAACCGCTAGATTTAAATCAGCACAGCCAGCGAAGGATCAAACGCAACTGTTTTGAACGAGCGCACCTTTTTTAACAACCAAACAATGGCTGTTCCCCCTGTTGAGGAAGTACAGACGTTCCTCTCGTTGATAGCAGAGGAGCGGATCCAGCAAGAGCTTGATGGAGCGATGCGGCATGAAAAAGTTTTTTGGAGTCGTGGCAATAGAGGCGGCGCAACTATAAGGACATGTGAATAATCCCGCCCATTATAAAGCGGTACTGAACTGCAGTGGAAACGCAAACCGAGTCGAACCGAGCCGTGCCGTACTGAGCCGTGCTGAGCCGAGTTGTACCACGCAGTGGAAAAGCGCCATTAGTGAAGGGTTCTCATATATCTTAATGTTAGCTGATCTTTTTTCCAGATGGAGGTTGCTGTCCCTTGGGCGATTTGTAATTCATCTTTTGTTAAGTTTAATTACACCTAGGCTAATTTCATAGATGTTCTATTACTGTAAGATTTTGCAGTGATATTGGCTAGTAAATCAGCTGTCAGAATGGAGCAATTGCATGACTATCTTGTGAGCAATTGCCATAGCACCACCTCAATGGTCTGTAATGTTACTGCTTGGATGCATATGAACATGTTTCACTTTAGGTAAATGTATGATTTACAAGGTAGTACATGCTATCGGACCAGACTAGTATGTAGCTGAAAAGTTTAGGCACAGTAACTGTGCTTGATCTTGATTCCTGTGTTGCTGAAATGTTCAATGCAACTAAGCATTATGCTAAAGCCAATAAGGGCTCATGAGAATTGTATTAATGTTTTTTTAAAACAGGTTAAGACAACAGATGTTTTTGCTGGTTACCAGTCTCCGAATTTTGTATGACTTAGTTCAAATGGGTCACCTTTCATGTCTGACCCTGAGGAAACTTCTGCTTTAGCTCTGGCTTGTATGTTTGCATTTACAGTAGGATCTATATTCACTGATGTGACAGACTCTATAGAAGAATTTGTAGAGGAGGCTTGGGCTGAATTTGTTGCTGTATCTGAAGACGTTGTCATGGGCATGTTGAAATGTGTGCTGTAGGCGGAGGAGGATATGCGTCTGCCTGCATCACCAGCTGATGAAGGACAACATCAATGCCCTGTTGTGAGTGAAATGTGGGAGAGCCCCTGCCATGGGGACCGGAATTAATTGGTTCCGGCATGTCCATGATGGGGTGAAGAGACAAATGTGACCCACCAGGGGAGCATGCGTCACCACTCTGCCTTCTGTAGCGGCCTCACTTTGTAGACCAGGCGTGGGGTATTGGACCTCACATTGGTCTAAAACGGGGGACTGAAGCAGTGGAATCCTGGATCCATGGCCGCTTCCATATATATCCTTTGTTAATGAAGTTATTAATCAGTATTTAACCTCTTAGATTTTAGTTGACTGAATAAAGTTATGAGTATATGATATCTTAGTAGTTAGCCACAGATGTATTCTGTTACTGGAATGTGGTCTCTTCTTGTTTTTCAGAAGGTTCACTCCATATGCTAAACATATATTTACTCCTCAGGCCCTCTTTGACAGCCTATGTCACAATTAAGGTCATCAGGGCCCCTCAGCTACGTAAACAACTCATAGTTAACACATTTACTTTGTTTTCCATCCCTGGATATTAAAGAATAATGTTGAATATTGTCTGAACTTCTCTCTCTCTAAGAAACTGCACTCATTATTTGTATGTTTTGGGAAAGTACCTGAGTTTGAGCCCCTCAACCTTAAAGAAGTTGCATATATGTGTGTGTTGGAATCTGTGTTTGCAGGACTAGGCTTCAGTGAGGTGAATAACTACTCCCAGGATAGAATGGACATCTGCAGACAACCTGATGCTAGAAGTGCTGATATATGTATGTGACCATGGACCACAAAACCAGTAACAAGAGTCAAGTTTTTGAAATTGAGATTTATACATCATCTGAAAGCTTGATGTTTGTTATAGGATAGGACAATATCTGGCTGAGATACAACTATTTGAAAATCTGGAATCTGAGAGTGCAAAGAAATCTAAATATTGAGAAAATCGCCTTTAAAGTTGTGCAAATGAAGTCCTTAGCAATGCATATTACTAATCAAAAATTAAGTTTTGATATATTTACGGTAGGAAATTTACAAAATATCTTCATGGAACATGATCTTTACTTAATATCCTAATGATTTTTTGCATAAAAGAAAAATCGATAATTTTGACCCATACAATATATAGTTGGCTATTGCTACAAATATACAGTGGGGAAAAAAAGTATTTAGTCAGCCACCAATTGTGCAAGTTCTCCCACTTAAAAAGATGAGAGAGGCCTGTAATTTTCATCATAGGTATACCTCAACTATGAGAGACAAAATGAGAAAAAAAAATCCAGAAAATCACATTGTAGGATTTTTAAAGAATTTATTTGCAAATTAGGGTGGAAAATAAGTATTTGGTCAATAACAAAATTTCATCTCAATACCATGGTGGAGTTTGGAGTGTGACTGTTTGAGGTTGTGGACAGATGTATTTTATACTGATAACGAGTTCAAACAGATGCCATTAATACAGGTAACGAGTGGAGGACAGAGGAGCCTCTTAAAGAAGTTGTTACAGGTCTGTGAGAGCCAGAAATCTTGCTTGTTTGTAGGTGACCAAATACTTATTTTACCGAGGAATTTACCAATTAATTCTTTAAAAATCCTACAATGTGATTTTCTGAATTTTTTTTCTCATTTTGTCTCTCATAGTTGAGGTATACCTATGATGAAAATTACAGGCCTCTCTCATCTTTTTAAGTGGGAGAACTTGCACAATTGGTGGCTGACTAAATACTTTTTTGCCCCACTGTACATGCGCTACTTATGACTGTTTTGTGGTTCAGGGTCACATATGTCTTTGGTGGTGCCACTTCACGCCTAAAACAGATCTCGATTGTCACCTAAATAACATAGACTGTATAAATAATCATTGGAGATATACTTGAACTATAGGTCAATGTGTGGAGAAGTCTATCTATGTTTCAACCAACCAGAATCCTTTAACCTAAAGTAATTACGTAGTTAGTGACCTTTGTTAGAGTATAATTACTGCTGTATTGAGTGTGTACGCAGAGCAGCCAACAAACTCCTTGTGAGTACTGAAGCTGAATTCTGCCGATTAAACTGCAAACTACATTCTTCAGTAATTTTTTCTTCAATTGAGTACATCAATGTCTCCTGGTCTTCATTCATCATATCTGGTCACTGGGAGATCTTTTTATTTCAAGATATTTTGAAATTCTTCAAAATATCTTCTTTTGTGCTCAACGGAAGAAAGAAACTCATACAGGTTTGGAACAACTTGAGGGCGAGTAAATAACGGCAATTTTCTTTTTTGTGTGAACTATCCCTTTAAGCAAGTAGCAACATTTAACAAATGTTAGATGAGAATCCAACTAAAACATTTCATAAAAAAAGTGTAATGAATTATGTAAAATAAAATTTTGTGCTAACATTTTGAGAACACACATTAAAGACCAGATAATTATGAACAAATTATCTATTATTGTTTGTTCTTAAATTTAATATTTAAGTTCACGGACATCCATTTATATTTTAATTGGTGGTTAGCGTGAATTCTTTGTTTGAATCTATCTATCTATCTATCTATCTATCTATCTATCTATCTATCTATCTATCTATCTATCTATCTATCTATCTATCTATCCCCCTCGTGGACGAAGCGCCTCAAAAGTTGTCAAGTTATTTATTGCAATGAAGCTTTATTTGAATGTCTCTCCACCATGGCCACTTTCTGTCTTTATAAGCTTAATTTAGTTTCTTTAATCAGATGAAGAAAACAACTGTGATAAGGCAGTTTATGCAGTAAAAGAAGCAGCAGTGCTTTATAGGAGCGTCCAGCGCATCATGCGGGGGGTCTGTGGGGTTTCTGCTGAGGCGAG
The DNA here is from genome assembly GCF_001515645.1 of Sinocyclocheilus grahami. Lineage (NCBI taxonomy): Eukaryota > Metazoa > Chordata > Actinopteri > Cypriniformes > Cyprinidae > Sinocyclocheilus > Sinocyclocheilus grahami. Next base: position 2,591,201 of record NW_015505219.1, on the reverse strand, counting down.
CGCGCTGCAGCTGAACACATGTGTGTATATTAAAACCATGAACTACTGATACACACCTGCCCGTTCCTGTGTGCTTACAAACACCATCCACATTCACATCAAGGACTGAAGCGATGTTACGAGCCTCTGGAGAATGTCAGCTCTGAAAAAGGTATTGCAGCTGGTGTTGATGAAAATCAAATAGTGTTGTAATAGTCTTCTAATCATCAATATTAGTGCTCCGGTCGACTGACCTATAGCCAAGACCGTTTAATTTATTAGATTATGAAAATGATTCACGTGTCATTCCAAAGACTACAGACGTTTCACTGCTGATGTCATAAATAGTCTTACTTAATATTTTAACCCACCTGCTGTTGCCAGTGCTAAACAGTGATGAAGTCATGTGCATCTCACATATTGTAAGTCAATGCTTTGAGTGATTTTACCAGAATAAATGCAGAATAGTATTTATTTGTATGCTGGGGATTAAGGAGTAAGCTGTGCATTGTGAAGATGTATGTGATTTTTTTTTCACATGCAAAGTCAGGAGGTCGATGAGTCCATTGACTTGAGTTAGCATGGCCCCTGTCACAGGGAAATTGTTTATCTCATCTCTTCATCCTCTTCCCTCCATTCACCGATTGCCTCGTTCTCTGTGTGTGGAATTTACTCCATTGTACTATTTCCATCTTAATTTCTCCATATTCCACAGGTGTTACTGTAACGAATCAGCTCATGGGAAATATGAATAATTAATATGAATAATTATAAATAATTAATTATGAATATTTTAGATCCGCTGTAGATATTTAGCTGACCTCTCAGGGTCAACTGTCTTGTCAATTCTAAGAACGTTAATTTCCTGGTTAAGGGAAATAACTTCCTTACTGTACAAATCTACAAAAGCTTGTAGCATAAATCTGCATGATTAAGTGACTCCAGTTTATGAGCAAACAATGAACCACGTCAAGTGTGATACAAGTAAGGTTTTATTAACTACATAAACACTTAAACTAGTCTAACATACTACATAAACACATAAACTGGTCTAACATACACATACACACACACGCATACAGTTGCTATAGGAAAGGGTTATGTTTCCAGTTGATCTTTGCTGAATTTGGGTCAATGAAAAGAACCAGTTTTGAGTCAGAGGATCTTGATGAATGGAAAGGTCGAGGCCGAAGCCTGGCATGTAACTTAGGAAGTCCTGGAGCGTTGGAACTCACATCTTAACGAAACCTAGCAGGACCACCGACTCTAAGGGGGTCCCTGGTGTGGGCCTTTAAGGTCGGAGAAGAGTCACACCTAAGATTTCCATAAAAAATATGACAACTTGCACTAAACAGCACAACCGTTTAAACATCGATAATAATAGGCTATGTTTTTTAGTTTTTTTTAGTACCAAATCAGCATATTAGAATGATTTCTGAAGGATCATGTGACACTGAAGACTGGAGTAATGATGCTGATAGTTCAGTTTTGCATCACTAAATTAAAATCAAATCATTCAAATGGGAATTTTTTTTAAAATTATAATAATGTTTCAGAATATCACTGTTTTTTTCTGTATTTTTGATCAAATAAATGCATCCTGGGTGAGCATAATCGACTTTATGTGTTTAAAAAATAATAATAAAACATAAACAACTCACAGATATCAAACTTTTGAACAGCTTTTTGTGTTCCACCAAAAAAAAAAAAAAAAGTCACATGACCAACGCCAGCAGACTTAATTAAGACATGAAGGTAAAGAATGACTGCAGAATTTGAATGTTTGGGTGAACTCTTCCTTTAAATTTATTCTGTGTTGAGTTAGTTTAAACTTACTTTGAAAAGCCCAAACCACCAAAGAATCACTCAGGGAGAAGTCGTTTTGTTTTTCCTGTAGTGTTCCTATTCCTTTCCATGCCATTTACTTAATTATCCATTATAAAGTTCAACTGTGATGATGATTGTGTTGTGTTTGGAAGTGAATGTCTTTTGTCCATTATAATGGACTTATGCATGATTTGTGTTACATCAGAAACATCAAACTGGACTTTCTAATGCATTTGTACAGTGCTGGCAAATACATTCTTCAATACCTATTGGATGTATATGCTTTTTGGATCTGAAAGAGAAAATTTGCTGGTTTGAATATCAAGGCACATCTTCTATCAGCTCTTGTGATGCCCTGTGTAAACGTACCCCTCTCTGTGAGGGTTCAAAGACCCTCAAGGTTGCTGATGAACCACCGTATGCAATTTTCTACATTCTTAAGCCCACGTTATTGATGGCAAGCTGTCCAGCCGACTGTGTATCAGCCACAAAGCAGTATATGCTGGAATTCCTCTATTCTATTCTATTCTATTCTATTCTACAGAACTGCTGTTTTTGTTTTGGGATATAGCATATCCAATTTTGGGATATTGCATAAAAAATTCTGGATGGAAATGCCAAGATTCTAAAAATGTGCATAAAAAAACGCATGCTCTCAACTGAGTCTGAGGATTTTTTTATTTGATGAGAAAACAACTAAACTACGCTGTAAACCCATTTAATTAATGTCTTGATGTGCATCAAAAAGTCACGTGACTTTGCCTCAACAGACCATGTGATCGGATAACTGAACTAAAAAGCACACTGATGTCATTACACACCCTATTTGCAAATGTTGTCTGTGATAGCGAAATTTTCTGCATTGTGTTAAATTCGCAATTTTGGATGGAAACATTGCTAAAGATGCAAACTTATTCAAGTAAGAGGCAAATTCAAATTCTGCCGTAAAGCACCTCTGAAAAAGATATGAAAAGATAACGTCTGATCTCGATGAACGAAACAGAAGAAGTTAATCCGACGGAGAAGATTTCCATATCAAAGAAGGCGGAGCCTCAGAGCCACAACTATCTTACACTGCAAGTTGTTGAGTTGATTTATCCGCGTGTAAATATGCCTCAGGTCATAGTGCTTTTTAGATGGATCCCACGGATTTTTAGGCCAGGTACAATCTGCTGTCTCTTCCATGGTTGCACTACGCTGTACTTTCCACTAACTGGCAACCCGGAATGTTGAAATATTATTGGGTAAATCGACAGTGGGTGGAATCTCACTGACTAAAACAAAAACAGACATTCTGACACGGAGTGCACATTTCAATAAAGAATAACTGGCTGCAGCATTGTTTTTCAGGGAAACAAGTATGTGAACTTAGCATGTTTCCTAAATATCCGCAAACGTATTGTGGTATTTTTATGATTTAGTAGAGTCAGAAAAATGACATTCAGCACCTTTAACATCCCGATGTCACCCACACTACTGGGAGTGGGCACATTATTTTTACATTATACATATTTTTTTATATCACATGTCATGTGCGGGATTTTGTGCATGTAGGCGCTGAGGAGTGGTTGTATACCTGGTTTCTACAATTATTAGTATTGTTGCGTGGAATTTGAACTAGCTAGCTATAGCATTTAACGAGGACAACTTTAAATCGCAAGCCTCACTGATCACCCATGCAGTGTCAAAACAAAGAAACCTCAAATAGCGGACAGTCTCCAGTCAAAAAGGAAAAGTGACAGAGTCCATGTCAAAAGCAGCAGAGATGAAACATAATCTTAGCTTATAGCATTTTTTACAGTGATCGCTGTTAAGTAACTATATGGGGGATTTCTTGAAACGTCAGATTTATCCACGCAGAAGAGCACAGCTTATGTAAGAGAAATAGGCTACTCCACAGCTAACATACAATTTTATGTTTCAACCACAGTTGGTAATAGAAAGGCCAAGGTTCCGTATTGCAGCTGTAAAATTTTATTTTATTAATCAGATTCATAAAATGCCATGTTACTATGCAAGAAAACAATCTGCTATGATAGATGAGCAGTGTAGTTGTGTTTCATACACATATTGTGTGTTTTAGCACAGCTGTATTGACCACTCAGCATCCAGAATTGTAACTAATAAATGGTACTATTATTGACTGCATTTATTATAAGATAATTCTAGAAGATTATGTACTGTTGTGTAAGTAAGTGTGAATCACCTTGGCATCCAAAATAAATTTCCCTCTGTGAAAAACAGTAAAGTATTTCAGTTTCCAGAGTATATTTAGCTTGAACGTTGTCCAACGTTGTCCTGAGTTTTTAAAATATTTTTTTTATATTTGTTTACTTCAATCTGATGTATTCATAAATGCTGTAGGTGCAAATCCTTTTATTCGTTTTGGATTATGAGATTCTGTTACTGTCAGACCGACTAATGGCACTGAATTCACAAGAATCAAATCTAGAAATTAGTCTTATTTGAAAAGATAGATCATTACATTTAGTTTCAGATCCTGCGCCGAAAAAAAGTGAACTGGGGTTATTTATTTAAAGTGCATTTTTTATTGGTCTAATAGAAAATCGTGGTTTACATGTTTTCTTCGTGTTTTGTTCAGTTTGTCTAAACGCAAATACAGTGAAAACATTTGATGTTGAAACAATTTTCACTCATTAATTGCTAGTCATTCATTTCTGGTGTATGGTCTTTACAATAAATATGAATCTTTTGGGAAAATAAATATTTTTTGATTAATATGAAATCAATGTAAGGTTTCAACTAAACGATTTGAGGAAAACTAATGCTTTTGTTTGTTTTTTTGTACAATATCCTTATACAGAGAGAGACAAGAGGAAAGCATTGGGCTTCCCCTGGAGCAAACAAAATTGCTCGGTGCTCAGTGTGAATGCCAGCCCTAAAAAGGCTCATGTCAGGCAATTCAAGAGATTCAATTGGCTGGACTAAATGGGTTCAGGGACGAAGAGCCACCTGTAGTGGATCTCTCAGTTGTTCCTATGGTTACAGTGAGACTGCTGGTTTGAGGGGGATTCCTGAACCCCTGCAGCTGTTATCTTCCTCTGGGGATACCTGTGAGTTGCGGGTCAATGGGCTTTTGAGGACAAATATGCTGTGATCTTTGAAACTGGAATTGGGTGTTATCAGAAAAGTTATCAGTGTTCATTTGAAGATGAAATAGATGAAGGTCTTGCACAGCCAGACGTTAAACTAATGGGATAAAGTCTGGTCCAGACTGCAGCTTTTTCTGCAGCTTACATGACTATCTGGCTGACCATCTAAAACTGTTAACCGCCATTGTTTTTGCATGCCATTTTGAAGCGGGTTTATCTGAAATAGATGATACCACAACAAGTTGTAATAAGCCTGTAGTTATCAAAAATCTTTCAAAGATTTGATGTCATTAACTGCAACAGCTGATCATAAAAAGCTTTTTTTTTTTAAATAGAGAAACAAGTGTGCAGCCATCTTTAGAATTTAGAATTTCCTCCTTTGGGATAAAAATAAACTGGTCACGTTTTGGTGTCCCTCCTTATGTTATTTCTCGGCTTTCTTCCAGAGGTCAGGCAGGTGCTATTAATGGCTAACTAATGGTCATATGGTGCTGCACACTGATATTTGGCTTCTCTCCATACTGTCCATAGCGCTGGGAAATATAGCAAATCAAAATCACGCTATTTTCCAGCATTTTGACTATTTTCCATGTATCTCTTCATTTATTAAATCTTTTTCAATAAAACAAACATCAGATGAATGGAGGGGTATGTTTTACAAGAAAATATCATTTAGGTTTTTTACTTAATTCAATGTGTTGCTTGTCAATTCTTTATAATTATTTGCAAAATTTACTTGCACTTTCTGAGTAAAAACTGTTTGAAAGTAGTGTTTCAGTGTATTTGTTCTAAATTTTTTTTCCAATAAGATGAACTGTCATTTCGATTAAACAGCCGTTGTTGCCAAGTAAATGTTTAATTACATAAAATAAAACATATTAAAAATCTAGTTAAGAATAATCAAGGCATGTTTTCCCACTTTGTTTTCCATTAAATGAACTATTTAATTATTAAAAAAATTTTTTATTTAAAAATATTATATTTAATTATTTAAAACTTTTAATATCAAAATGTCACATGGAGACTGTGACCATTTTTGAGATGAAGTACATAATTCATTAAATGGATTCATTATGATTCATTAATATGTAAATGAATTGAAATTAATCAAATTACCAACTTTATTGCCATTTTTGATATTGAAACAAAATATGGAGAATAATTATTGTGGATTTTCTATATATTGCCTATGGTAGTTCATTTATATATAATATAGCCTACATGTTATTTAGGGGTGTGTAACTGTTGGAAAGTCCTCATGATTTGGTTTGAATCACTGTTCTATGCTTGTGGTTTTCATTTAGAATATATTTATATATCCTTATTAGGGGTAGCGATTTGCACCGTGGTAGTTACCTAGTTGATGGAAGCAGAGAAATCAACAAAAATGAGCAACATTCCTGTCACAGAAGTGAGCTGCAGGGTACAGCATGTGCAGAGGTATTTTTGTGTGGATGACCTATCTTTGAATTCGGCTTGTGACATTTCCTGACTCCCTCCACATACACTTCTTTCCATTGGTTTTTTTTTGTCTCCACTTTCAGTTTCTATTAATTAAAAAGCACCAGAGTGAAAACAGCCTTGTGTCCCTATTACCTGTCAGTTATCACTGAAATAGGCTTCTTGAGAAATCACACCTGTCTCTGTAAAATCCCTAGGCTCTGTAAACAGCAAAAAAGTCTCAGGACGACATCGAAGCATGCAGCTTGTACCAAACCGTGGGTGGCAAATCGTACATTTTGCCTAATGTAAATTCACAGTTCTTTTATAATACGTAATTTTCATTTGCAGCACCATTGGACACACCCTACATACACTGAACAAAATTATAAACGCAACACTTTTGTTTTTGCCCCCATTTTTCATGGGCTGAACTCAAAGATCTAAGACTTTTTCTATGTACACAAAAGGCCTATTTCTCTCAAATATTGTTCACAAATCTGTCTAAATCTGTGTTAGTGAGCACTCCTCCTTTGCCGAGATAATCCATCCACCTCACAGGTGTGGCATATCAAGATGCTGATTAGACAGCACGATTATTGCACAGGTGTGCCTTAGGCTGGCCACAATAAAAGGCCACTCTAAAATGTGCAGTTTTATCACACAGCACAATGCCACAGATGTCGCAAGTTTTGAGGGAGCGTGCAATTGGCATGCTGACTGCAGGAATGTCCACCAGAGCTGTTGCCCGTGAATTGAATGTTGATTTCTCTACCATAATATTCAATCACAATAGAACCAATCAAAATCAACATTATATTTATATATATATATATATATATATATATATCCTCTTAAGATCCGGCAAAATATTTTAGGAAAATATTCCTGAAAAAAAAAAGTATTTTTTCATGTCATTACATTGTTTAGAGCATTAAAAAATTTGTATTTCATTCATAAGTTATGCTACGTCCTTGGAAGAGGACATCAGGACTCTTTAAAAAAAAAAAAAAAAAAGACATGAATGAACATGCATAGGCAAAAACAATAGATTTTTTTAAAATCACGATACATTTTTAGTTCCCTATCGATACTTCACTCGTACTGCGTCTTGCTTAAGACGCTAAGGGGAAAACTCCTTTTTCTCCGAATACTGAAGCCTTTTTCAATCACGCAGTGAAACTGCACGGCCATTGGTTCGTGCAGTGTAATAAAAAAAAACAATGGCTCGGCAGTGGAGCTGCACGAGCTTATGGCGGCACAGCCGACCAGAGCCCACCAAATTGAGCGGGGCATCTGGCTACTCTGCATGCTCGTCGTCCTCATGGGGGTCTCGACCTGACTGCAGTTCGTCATCGTAAACGACTTGAGTGGGCAAATGCTCACATTCGATGGCATCTGGGACTTTGGAGAGGTGTTCTCTTCACGGATGAATCCCGGTTTTCACTGTACAGGGCAGATGGCAGACAGCGTGTATGGCGTCGTGTGGGTGAGCGGTTTGCTGATGTCAACGTTGTGGATCGAGTGGCGTTGTGCCATGGTGGCGGTGGGGTTATGGTATGGGCAGGCGTATGTTATGGACAACGAACACAGGTGCATCAGTCACGCAGTGAAACTGCACGGCCATTGGTTCGTGCAGTGTATTAAAAACGATCACGGCCAGTGTGTTTCATGTTTGGGCGCTGCCCACACTGAACCTGCTCTTAACGAGACGGAATGTCCTCATTGCAAGGATATGAGTCTCTCCTCTCTGCGCTCATGGATAACTTTCTTTTCAGAGAGTGACTCCGGCCCTCACGCCCTCCCGCTTCCTTCCTCCCAGGAACCTGTGAGGAAAAAGCAGCGGGGCAGAGGATCTCAGCGCTCGGTGACGAGTGAGCTCATGCCAGCTGAGCCCCCGCATGCCTCCCTCTCTCCACATAGAGAGGCTTTCCCTGTCCTCTTCTCACACCCGGACCAGCATCCCTCTGCGGCTGCGAGTGATCTGGTTCCGTTCGGTGGGAGTGAGTGTGACGCCATGGACGACAGTGTGTCTCTGGCTGCCTCAGATGCGGAGGAGATGTCGGGCTCGTCTTTCGATCCCGCCCCCCTGCTGTCTGCAGAGCCCAGCGCTGCCAGCACAGACATGGACGCGGAACTCTTCGCGTTCTGTCTAAGGCTGTTCAAGAGCTGGGTTTGGATTGGTCTCCGCCGGAGGAGCCCACCTGCAGCCGCCTGGACAAATGCTTCTTGCCGGAGCGCCGTCAAGCCCCTCAACAACGAGCTTCTCCATTCTTCCCGGAAGACCATGAAGAGATCACCAGATCTTGGCGCGCCCCCTACTCGGCCTGCCTGCGTACCTCCTCTTCGTCTGCCCTCACTACGGGAGATGTGTTGCACTGCGTGAGGCAAATGGTGCTCACACCAGATACTGACTGATTTTCGGACCCCCCCCGGACCCCATAATACAGTAAAACTGCACATTTTAGAGTGGCCTTTTATTGTGGCCAGCCTAAGGCACACCTGTGCAATAATCATGAGATCGGATCAGCATCTTGATATGCCACACCTGTGAGGTGGATGGATTATCTCGGCAAAGGTGAAGAGGAAAAAGCAGCGGGGCAGAGGATCTCAGCGCTCGGTGACGAGTGAGCTCATGCCAGCTGAGCCCCCGCATGCCTCCCTCTCTCCACATAGAGAGGCTTTCCCTGTCCTCTTCTCACACCCGGACCAGCATCCCTCTGCGGCTGCGAGTGATCTGGTTCCGTTCGGTGGGAGTGAGTGTGACGCCATGGACGACAGTGTGTCTCTGGCTGCCTCAGATGCGGAGGAGATGTCGGGCTCGTCTTTCGATCCCGCCCCCCTGCTGTCTGCAGCGCCCAGCGCTGCCCGCACAGACATGGACGCGGAACTCTTCGCGTTCTGTCTAAGGCTGTTCAAGAGCTGGGTTTGGATTGGTCTCCGCCGGAGGAGCCCACCTGCAGCCGCCTGGACAAATGCTTCTTGCCGGAGCGCCGTCAAGCCCCTCAACAACGAGCTTCTCCATTCTTCCCGGAAGACCATGAAGAGATCACCAGATCTTGCCGCGCCCCCTACTCGGCCTGCCTGCGTACCTCCTCTTCGTCTGCCCTCACTACGGTCGGCGGTGCCGAAGAAAAGGGGTATGACAAACTGCCTCCCCTGGATGAGTCAGTGACCGCACATCTCTGCCCGCCCACGGCCATCGGCTGGAAGGCAAAGGCCGCCCACCTGTCCAAGTCGTGCAGGACTTCTTCAGCGCTTACTGGAAGGGCCTACTCGTCTGCTGGACAAGCGGACTCGGCGCTTCACTCCATGGCGGTTCTCCAGGTCCTTCAGGCCAAACTTCTCCAGAAAATGGACAAGTCTGGACCGGGGACCGGACCTGCAAAGAGCTATGCAGTGCGACCGACCTGGCTTTACGCACCACAAAGATGACAGCTCAGGCGATCGGTAGATCGGTAGACAGGCTTGTGGTGCTTGAGCGCCACCTATGGTTGACCCTCACAGAGATCAAGAACGCGGATAAAGTCCCCTTCCTCGACTCTCCAGTCTCCCCCTCTGGCCTGTTTGGACCTGCGGTCGAAGGGTTCGTAGAACGCTTCACTGCTGCACAGAAGTCATCCCAGGCAATGCGACACTTCTTGCCAAAACGCTCCAGCTCTGCGGCTGCCACCAGTCACCCCAAGACACCGCCGACTCAGCAGCCCGCAAAGCCCGCCTCATCAGCTGCACCACTGCGTGATTGAAAAAGGCTTCAGTATTCGAAGAAAAAGGAGTTTTCCCCTTAGCATCTTAAGCAAGACAGTACTCAGGGAACTGAGGTTACGTTAGTAACCGAGTACGTTTTCAGGATTTTTTTTGTATAAAGATAATTCTCAACTATGTTATAACAGAATGATTTGATATACCATTTTTCTTCATGCAAAATGTGTGTAAAATGGCCATAAACAGGTTTTCTCATTATATATAAAATGTACCTATAAACTAAATCTAATTTGCATATTAATGTGTTTTTGGGGCAACATGTAATGAAAAAAGAAGTGTAATAATGGGAGTAATAATTGACAAGATTTTCATGGTGAATGGTGAAAGCTGATCCTAAGTTGATGTATTTCCTCAGCTACCAGCACAGATCAGCTCTAGGCATGATGAAGCGGATATCGTCCTCTTTTGGAAGGCCAAACAAAGTAGTTTCGCTTTCACAACGAAACACACAGCGGCTTCACGACATGGTGGCAGCAACAATGCTACAGCGAGAATAAAAGTTACGCCTTCTTTCTTTGCATGAACATTTGGGTGGCGTTATGCAAATCTTCCCACATCGTGACATAGACATGTGGGGGAGTGTTAGAACGAGCAGTTTTAGGTAGGTGTGGTTGACTCTTAACTTTTATAAAGAATATCTCTTTGGATTTGAGACTTTAGTCTTTGCAACTTTACAGATCTTCTTTATGCACCAAGAGCTTGTAACACTTCAAAGAGAAAGGAAAAAATGAAATTGCATCATATGTTTGTCAGGGATCTACATTGTCATCTGAGGAGATTACAAAGTGTTTTTTTAAACTCTAAAACATGACATGTGGAGTTATCTGCTTTTGCCAAAAAATTACTGTAGGAGTTATCTAGAAAACAAACTTTTAATATTAAAAAAAAAAACACTTTCAATGAACTTTAATTTTGTAAATTACCTGTATTTGTTTAAGTTAATATTACTTAATCAAAATAACCCAACTGCAGTTTGATTGATATTACTTGGAATGCGCAATAAAAAAAAAAATACAAATGGAGTTATCGGTTTTTGCAAATATATATTGTATACAGTGGGGAAAATATTTATTTGATCCCCCGCTGATTTTGTAAGTTTGCCCACTTATAAAGAAATGAAGGGTCTGTAATTTTTATGGTAGGTTTATTTTAACGTATAGAGACAGAATACCAACCAAAAATCCAGAAAAAAACATTATATAAAAGGTTAGAAATTGATTTGCATTTCAGTGAGTGGAATAAGTATTTGATCCCCAAGCAGAACATGACGTCGTACTTGGTGCAGAAACCCTTGTTGGCAAGCACAGAGGCAAGACGTTTTTTGTAGTTGGTCACCAGGTTTGCACACATCTCAGGAGGGATTTTGATCCACTCCTCTTTACAGATCCTCTCTAAAATAAGGTTTCTTGGCTGTCGTTTGGCAACTCGAAGTTTCAGCTCCCTTCACAGATTTTCTATAGGATTTAGGTCTGGAGACTGGCTAGGCCACTCTATGACTTTAATGTGCTTCTTCTTGAGCCACTCCTTTGTTGCCTTGGTGATATGTTTTGAGTCACTGTCATGATGGAATACCCATCCATGACCCATCTTCAGTGTTCTGTCTGAGGGAAGGAGGTTCTCGTCCAAGATTTTACAGTCCATGGCCCCATCCATTTGCCTCTCAATGCGGAGAAGTCGTCCTGTACCCTTAGCAGAAAAACTGTAGGGATGGTGTTCTTGGGGTCATAGTCAGCATTTCTCTCCCTCCAAACACGGCAAGTCAAGTTAATGCCAAAGAACTAAATTTTGGTCTCATCTGACCACAGCACTTTCTCCCAAGCCTTTCCTGAATCATTTAGATGTTCTTTGGCAAACTTTAAATTGGCCTGTAAATGTGCCTTCTTGAGCAGGGAGACTTTGCAGTTGCTGCAGGATTTCAGTCCATTGAGGGTTACCATTGTTTTGCTTGGTGACTGTGGTCCCAACTGCCTTA
>NW_015505219.1:2573172-2577792 GCF_001515645.1 Sinocyclocheilus grahami | reverse complement strand
CCAGCAACTTCGCACAGCCATTGAAGAGGAGTGGACCAACATTCCACAGGCCACAATCAACAACCTGATCAACTCTATGCGAAGGAGATGTGTTGCACTGCGTGAGGCAAATGGTGCTCACACCAGATACTGACTGATTTTCGGACCCCCCCCGGACCCCATAATACAGTAAAACTGCACATTTTAGAGTGGCCTTTTATTGTGGCCAGCCTAAGGCACACCTGTGCAATAATCATGCTGTCTAATCAGCATCTTGATATGCCACACCTGTGAGGTGGATGGATTATCTCGGCAAAGGTGAAGTGCTCACTAACACAGATTTAGATAGATTTGTGAACAATATTTGAGAGAAATAGGCCTTTTGTGTACATAGAAAAGGTCTTAGATCTTTGAATTCAGCTCATGAAAAATGGGGGCAAAAACAAAAGTGTTGCATTTATAATTTTGTTCACTGTAAGTAGGAGTGGCCTTAATCACACAGATCAGCCAATCACAGACTTCAATCAATATTTAATACAGATCTAAAAGCAATGATATTTACACCATACTAAGGTTATAATTTCTAAATAATTTCTTATAATTTCTATTTTTTACAAGGTCTTTAAAGTGTAAAATAAAGTTATTGATGTCAGACAGCAAAATTATGGTTTCAGTAGAATTCCTGTCGAATTCTGTAGGTTTCTGTATAATTTAAACCACAAGGTGTATACTGTATATATTGCTATTATGATTTAAAAAAGCTTGAGGTTTGCTGTACCAGCAGAGGCGGACAAAGTACTCAACTCCATTTCTTGAGTGAAAGTACAGATACCGCTGGTCAAATATTACTCCATTACAAGTAAAAGTTGTAAAGACAGATTTTTACGCCATGGACGACAGTGTGTCTCTGGCTGCCTCAGATGCGGAGGAGATGTCGGGCTCGTCTTTCGATCCCGCCCCCCTGCTGTCTGCAGAGCCCAGCGCTGCCAGCACAGACATGGACGCGGAACTCTTCGCGTTCTGTCTAAGGCTGTTCAAGAGCTGGGTTTGGATTGGTCTCCGCCGGAGGAGCCCACCTGCAGCCGCCTGGACAAATGCTTCTTGCCGGAGCGCCGTCAAGCCCCTCAACAACGAGCTTCTCCATTCTTCCCGGAAGACCATGAAGAGATCACCAGATCTTGGCGCGCCCCCTACTCGGCCTGCCTGCGTACCTCCTCTTCGTCTGCCCTCACTACGGTCGGCGGTGCCGAAGAAAAGGGGTATGACAAACTGCCTCCCCTGGATGAGTCAGTGACCGCACATCTCTGCCCGCCCACGGCCATCGGCTGGAAGGCAAAGGCCGCCCACCTGTCCAAGTCGTGCAGGACTTCTTCAGCGCTTACTGGAAGGGCCTACTCGTCTGCTGGACAAGCGGACTCGGCGCTTCACTCCATGGCGGTTCTCCAGGTCCTTCAGGCCAAACTTCTCCAGAAAATGGACAAGTCTGGACCGGACCTCACGGCTTGCAAAGAGCTATGCAGTGCGACCGACCTGGCTTTACGCACCACAAAGATGACAGCTCAGGCGATCGGTAGATCCATGGCCAGGCTTGTGGTGCTTGAGCGCCACCTATGGTTGACCCTCACAGAGATCAAGAACGCGGATAAAGTCCCCTTCCCGCCGGAGGAGCCCACCTGCAGCCGCCTGGACAAATGCTTCTTGCCGGAGCGCCGTCAAGCCCCTCAACAACGAGCTTCTCCATTCTTCCCGGAAGACCATGAAGAGATCACCAGATCTTGGCGCGCCCCCTACTCGGCCTGCCTGCGTACCTCCTCTTCGTCTGCCCTCACTACGGTCGGCGGTGCCGAAGAAAAGGGGTATGACAAACTGCCTCCCCTGGATGAGTCAGTGACCGCACATCTCTGCCCGCCCACGGCCATCGGCTGGAAGGCAAAGGCCGCCCACCTGTCCAAGTCGTGCAGGACTTCTTCAGCGCTTACTGGAAGGGCCTACTCGTCTGCTGGACAAGCGGACTCGGCGCTTCACTCCATGGCGGTTCTCCAGGTCCTTCAGGCCAAACTTCTCCAGAAAATGGACAAGTCTGGACCGGACCTCACGGCTTGCAAAGAGCTATGCAGTGCGACCGACCTGGCTTTACGCACCACAAAGATGACAGCTCAGGCGATCGGTAGATCCATGGCCAGGCTTGTGGTGCTTGAGCGCCACCTATGGTTGACCCTCACAGAGATCAAGAACGCGGATAAAGTCCCCTTCCTCGACTCTCCAGTCTCCCCCTCTGGCCTGTTTGGACCTGCGGTCGAAGGGTTCGTAGAACGCTTCACTGCTGCACAGAAGTCATCCCAGGCAATGCGACACTTCTTGCCAAAACGCTCCAGCTCTGCGGCTGCCACCAGTCACCCCAAGACACCGCCGACTCAGCAGCCCGCAAAGCCCGCCTCATCAGCTGCACCACTGCGTGATTGAAAAAGGCTTCAGTATTCGAAGAAAAAGGAGTTTTCCCCTTAGCATCTTAAGCAAGACAGTACTCAGGGAACTGAGGTTACGTTAGTAACCGAGTACGTTTTCAGGATTTTTTTTGTATAAAGATAATTCTCAACTATGTTATAACAGAATGATTTGATATACCATTTTTCTTCATGCAAAATGTGTGTAAAATGGCCATAAACAGGTTTTCTCATTATATATAAAATGTACCTATAAACTAAATCTAATTTGCATATTAATGTGTTTTTGGGGCAACATGTAATGAAAAAAGAAGTGTAATAATGGGAGTAATAATTGACAAGATTTTCATGGTGAATGGTGAAAGCTGATCCTAAGTTGATGTATTTCCTCAGCTACCAGCACAGATCAGCTCTAGGCATGATGAAGCGGATATCGTCCTCTTTTGGAAGGCCAAACAAAGTAGTTTCGCTTTCACAACGAAACACACAGCGGCTTCACGACATGGTGGCAGCAACAATGCTACAGCGAGAATAAAAGTTACGCCTTCTTTCTTTGCATGAACATTTGGGTGGCGTTATGCAAATCTTCCCACATCGTGACATAGACATGTGGGGGAGTGTTAGAACGAGCAGTTTTAGGTAGGTGTGGTTGACTCTTAACTTTTATAAAGAATATCTCTTTGGATTTGAGACTTTAGTCTTTGCAACTTTACAGATCTTCTTTATGCACCAAGAGCTTGTAACACTTCAAAGAGAAAGGAAAAAATGAAATTGCATCATATGTTTGTCAGGGATCTACATTGTCATCTGAGGAGATTACAAAGTGTTTTTTTAAACTCTAAAACATGACATGTGGAGTTATCTGCTTTTGCCAAAAAACTAACTTTTAATATGTAAAAAAAACATACTTTCACTTAACTTAAATAGACATGTGGGGGAGTGTTAGAACGAGCAGTTTTAGGTAGGTGTGGTTGACTCTTAACTTTTATAAAGAATATCTCTTTGGATTTGAGACTTTAGTCTTTGCAACTTTACAGATCTTCTTTATGCACCAAGAGCTTGTAACACTTCAAAGAGAAAGGAAAAAATGAAATTGCATCATATGTTTGTCAGGGATCTACATTGTCATCTGAGGAGATTACAAAGTGTTTTTTTAAACTCTAAAACATGACATGTGGAGTTATCTGCTTTTGCCAAAAAATTACTGTAGGAGTTATCTAGAAAACAAACTTTTAATATTAAAAAAAAAAACACTTTCAATGAACTTTAATTTTGTAAATTACCTGTATTTGTTTAAGTTAATATTACTTAATCAAAATAACCCAACTGCAGTTTGATTGATATTACTTGGAATGCGCAATAAAAAAAAAAATACAAATGGAGTTATCGGTTTTTGCAAATATATATTGTATACAGTGGGGAAAATATTTATTTGATCCCCCGCTGATTTTGTAAGTTTGCCCACTTATAAAGAAATGAAGGGTCTGTAATTTTTATGGTAGGTTTATTTTAACGTATAGAGACAGAATACCAACCAAAAATCCAGAAAAAAACATTATATAAAAGGTTAGAAATTGATTTGCATTTCAGTGAGTGGAATAAGTATTTGATCCCCAAGCAGAACATGACGTCGTACTTGGTGCAGAAACCCTTGTTGGCAAGCACAGAGGCAAGACGTTTTTTGTAGTTGGTCACCAGGTTTGCACACATCTCAGGAGGGATTTTGATCCACTCCTCTTTACAGATCCTCTCTAAAATAAGGTTTCTTGGCTGTCGTTTGGCAACTCGAAGTTTCAGCTCCCTTCACAGTTTTTCTATAGGATTGAGGTCTGGAGGCTGGCTAGGCCACTCCATGACCTTAATGTGCTTCTTCTTGAGCCACTCCTTTGTTGCCTTGGTGGTATGTTTCGGGTCATTGTCATGCTGAAAGACCCATCCATGACCCATCTTCAGTGTTCTGGCTGAGGGAAGGAGGTTCTCATCCAAGATTTTACAGTACATGACCCCGTCCATTTGCCCCTCAATGCAGTGAAGGCGTCCTGTATCCTTAGCAGAAAAACAGCGCCAAAGCATAATGTTTCCTCCTCTGTGCTTGACTGTAGGGATGGTGTTCTTGGGGTCATAGTCAGAATTTCTCTCCCTCCAAACATGGCGAGTCGAGTTAATGCCAAAGAGTATATATATATATATATATATA
>NW_015505219.1:2560339-2573033 GCF_001515645.1 Sinocyclocheilus grahami | reverse complement strand
TATATATATATATATATATATATATATATATATATATATATATATATATATATATATATATATAAACATTTTATTTAACAGCACAACTGTCTTAATTTCTTCATTTTCAAACATTAATCCATAAAGCTTTTATTTTTTATATGGTACTTTCAGACAGTTTGTTTCAAAGAACCAAAGAAACGATTCACCAATTAATTTTCATAGTCATGCAATGATGTCACGTGATTGTTATTAAAACACCCAATAATGATTTGAATTGGGGATGTTTTACGTTTACAGCATATAAAGTGAACTAAACTAGCAAACTAGCCTTAACTTACTCTTTACATAAATCATGCGAAACCATAAAGAGACTTTCATTTTTCTCCTTATTTCTCTCAACTGCTTGGTTCAAGCCCTCGGCAGATCACATTTCAGACATGTCTGAAAAATACTGTTCTCAGTTCAGCGATTTGATACTCATACTAAGCCATAATCGCAATATCGGTTTGATTTTGAGAAAACATGCAGCCCTAATATATTTGAATGCTGTAATTGACCAATCAAAATCAAGTGTTCCAAAGAGAAACAAAATAATTATTTTAATTAGTTCATTGGAATTCCACTAAAGCTAGATGATCAGTCCAATAATGCTTTGTCCTTGAGCTGTGTATGGTAACAGCAAGTAGTTACCCCAAAGGCCCTCTTTTTGCCCTCTGCTGTGATTAAGATTCACCTTATTCAAATGGAATGCAGCAAAAAAAATAATGAGCAACCCGACAGATCTGCCCTCTGAATAAATGAAGCGAATCACATTGAAGGGGAGGCTGTCATGAGATGTCTCAAACACACACACACACACACACACACACACACCCTACCAGCCAAAACAGTTTATTCATTTTAAATCATAAAAGCAAAGAAAATGTGACTCCTTAAGGGCATTTTAACATTTCTAATGCACATTTTTGCTGCCTGTGAAAGTGAATGTGATCTTCATAAGGAGTGTTAATGATATATTGGTCATGGTGGGAATGTAAACACACTGATGCTAATGAGTCTGAACCTTAGGTGTTATGACAGTACTCAGCAACAGTCTCTCGGTTCAAACTCACGCTTTTGTTCCTTGAAAACAAACAGCAGAACCTTGAACTAAAGGTTATATTTAACCAAACTACATATTTTGTTCATGTGAAACACTCCAGTTGCTGTAACAGTCAGTTTATGCTATGACTGTTAGCCAAGGAACAGATAACTGACAGGCAGTCAATTTTGTTGTGGAAGGTTTGGCTGCAATGGGTATTCAAAAGGCCAACGCTGTTTTGTGCACACTGTCTTATATGACAGTGAGATAACCTAGAATCCAGTGAACCAAAAACACCTCTCAACAATGTGTGACAAAGCTCCAAATTTTTACCAAACTTTAGAGCAGTGGTGCCCAAACTTGGTCCTGGAGGGCCGGTGTCCTGCAGAGTTTAGCTCCAACTTGCCTCAACACACCTGCTACAAAGTTTCAAGTACAGGTATGTCTAGTAAGAGCTTGATTAGCTGGTTCAGATGTGTTTAATTTGGGGTTGGAGCTAAACTCTGCAGGACACTGGCCCTCCAGGACCGAGCTTGGGCACCCCTGCTTTAGAGGAATGTACTATGAAACTTGCTGTAGTAGCTGATCCACTACTGTCGTCACCAAACCAAATTCTGTTCATGTACTGTATTTGATGAAGTATTTCTCAGTGGTGCGTGTTGTATGAATACAATCCGTTAATATAAAGCTGCTTTATGGTAAGCCTCCAATGTTAGCAAAGAATAAAAAAAAAGGCATAGGCTAAGAGAATGGAAATGGCCCCCAACACTGTGGCACACAGGGAAAGAAAGCAGAAGCCTTTTTTGGATGGATATCAATAGAGGAGAGGATTTAATGTGCCTAAACTGCTTTTGTGGGAAAACAAGCTTATCATTTAATGAATTGACAGTCTTTTGCCTAATCTTCAACATGTTTGCCATTAAACATTTGTTTTGGATTTACCTATTTTTAGAGTTTAAACTGAAAATATTCCAAGAAAGAAGTTTTACAAGTGAATGTCATGAACAATTTTGCACTTCGTATTCATGTCTATAATTTCTGCAAACAATGATTGACTGTTGCACAACTCTGGTCAAGGCTCTAATGTGATTGGTTATCAAGGCACTCAATCCAAGTTGACTGTTGTGATCTCAAATGGTAGAGCCTAGAACGTTGGCATCTCGCAATGTTAAGACCATCTCTGATACAACATCAACATTTTGGAATATCATGTGACCTATGACATTGTTACAACCACTTGGCTTCGTAATACCCCTTTAAAATCAATCTTAGTTACAAACCTGCCTGAACCCACTGAATCTACGCAATCTTCCATCCGTGGAAGCCGAAAAGAGTCGGGCTTGGTGACACTATTTAATTTTCTGTAATCAGTGCAAAACCTATACGTCCTATCTGGCTTCGCATCCAGAATGCATGGTGACGCCCAACTTGAATAAGATGGCTTTGCAAGACTAGTATTTAACAGATACTTAACCTCAGCTTCCAAAAATTCCTGCTTTTCCGGGGAAACACGATAAAACCTCTGTCGAATGGGCAAAGAATTACCAACATCAATATCATGAAATATTAGGTCAGTACACAAGGGCGTATCTGAAAAGAGCGATGGGAACTCAAATAAATCAGTTGCTGACAGTTTTCTTTAGACAAATGTTCCAACATAACTTCCAAAGTCGAGGCTAAACAATACAATCCGGTGGAATTCTTTCTCCTTCAGTACAATCTGTACCCATACTCATAGAAGGATTACGCACCTCTGTAACTAACGCCACAGGCTTGGTTTCAGCACCAGGGGCAGCATTTTCACGTGCACGACAAAAATAAGGTTTTCACAAATTCACGTGACAAAGTTGGGTAGTGTCACGGTTCTGTGTAGAATGAACTCACACGAAGATGAAGATGAAAGTAAAAGTCTTTAATATATCCACACAAGGTAATCCACAACAGGAAGGCTTAACACACACGTACACATCAACGAGACCGGACAAACAAACAGTGAACTGACTACAACTTATAAGGGAGCGTAAATGAAAATAATTGACAAGACACACCTGAACATAATGACACAATTAGACATGGACAGAAAACTAGGTCACACTGAGCACATGGGGAAGGAAACACAACAAACAATCCATGGGGTGTGACAGGTAGATTTTCTCCTATGATACCCATTTGTATCACTGTATGGTCCAGAAAATCTCGCTAAGAAAGACGATCCGGTAACAGATTACAAAATTAAAACTTGATTTCCGGGACTAAATTCACGGAGTTCAGACCGATGATCAAACCAGGTGTTCATTTTCAACTGTGCTTTACCTAGGTTTTCACAGGCTAGTTTACCTGCCACTTTAACCAGGTTAACACGGGCTAGTTTACCTGCCAAATATAATCGATATCGGAAGCCATTTACCTAGTCCAAGAGATTTACTGGCGTTTCAGTTTCAGTAACATCATTCATCAAAAGTGCCAGTGGACCACTTACTTTGTGACCAAACACCAAATTGTTAGGGCTGAAACCCAGACTCTCCTGAACAACTTTGCACGCTGCTAACAGCAACCATGGGAGTCCCTTTTCCCAATCCTTATTTAGTTCATTGCAGTACACTCTCAACAACTGCTTTAATGCTTGGTGAAAACTTTCGAGAGCTCCCTGGCTCTCAGAATGATATGGACTACTTTCATGATGGTTCACACGCAGTTGTTGTAATACCTGAGCAAACATGCGGGACGTGAAATTGGTTCCTCTGTCAGTTTGGATAATCTTTGGAATACCAAACACTGAAATAAACTGAGACAGAGCTTTCACCACTGCCTTAGTGGTGATTTTTCGCAAGGGATAAGCAGCAGGGTAGCGAGTCGACTGACACATTACCGTTAATATGTAGGTAGAACCAGTTTTGGACGGACTTAGCGGGCCCACACAATCAATAGTTAAATATTCAAAAGGATTGCTCACAACAGGGATGGGATAACAGTACCTCGTTAGGATTGCCTAATATTTGGCATGTGTGATATGTCTTAAAAAACTCGCCACATCTCTTTTCAATCGAGGCCAGGAAAAATAGCAGATTACGCTGTTGTAGGTTTTTTTAACCCCTAAGTGTCCAGCTACATCGCCATGAGCCGTTTTTAACACCAGATCCAACAAACATCACGATCGCTACAGGGCGTCCACTTACGAACCAAAGTTTGTCTTTTATGAAATAACCAAAAGCCGCACTTTTAATGTCGTCATTAGGCTGAATAGCCGCAAATACATTTTGGCAGGACTGATTGCCCACGCTGTCATTTTGGAAGTGATGAATCAAGTCCATTTGTTCAGACAGTGCAGTCACCGTCTAGTATATCTACATCGGTTGCCATAGTAATGGCAAAAGCCAAGAACAATGCCAAGAGACTGATGTTCAGTAGCTGTCAGTTTGGAAAAGGAGAAAGGAAAACTGTTCATGACATTTTGTCTTGGAATTGAACTTATGAGGTACATCAGGCAATATAAGAGTCACAGGCAGTATTGTACTTTACACATCCATGCATATATTGTGTTCAAAAATTCATTCATTCACTCTACTCACTATTCTCTACAAAGTGCCGCTGTCACACTAGTCTTTGAAAAGCATTGCATTTTTTGATCATAAATACCTAGTATAATGAATTCAAAATGTGAAAATATAGCAACGACTTCACTTTCTTAAAACACTGCAAGTTTATGTTTCACCAAACAAATTATGTGTCAGAGTTCATTGAACTTCATAAAAAATGTTTTTTAAATCATGGAACGCAGAGCTTCTCTACAAGTGTTTGCCCTTCTGGTCTCCCACATTTGCATGAATCAAAGTCTAAAAATAACAAATGATTTCAGACACAGATACAACAAATAAGCAACACTGATTCTTGAAAATCATACCTCTACCTACATTGTTTGCAAAACTCCAAACCATACCTATGCATACAATTCACTGCAGATTCAGCTGAAATTAACGGCAGTAAAATGCCAGTAACTTTTATTACTGTTCAGACATATGAAGTTTACAGGGGTAATTATAAATTAATTCTTATTTTTGTGCGGCTCTTTGAACAATACTATGTTATGACCTCAGAACACTTTTACCACAGTGCATATTCATTTTGAGGTCTGCATCAAATAACCAGCTCCATATGTATGACTTTTGAAAAAATAAACTTGCACAGTAGCACACCTGGTACAGCATTGCACTTGTGATATGGAGCACTCGGGTATGAGTCACATGAAACAAAAGTCACAATAAAATAGATCAAACACTTGTAGAAGCAAGCTAAAATGGCATGGTTACTTCAGCAGATGTGATTTTATCTCACGTTTGCTTTTGTTAACACTGTCGGTTAGGTTTATCGTAAGATTTAGTGTTGGTGGCACATTATTTTCAAACGTGACAGAGCATTAACCTTTCAGCACCACTGACCTGACATTTCATTTCCAAACTGCCACAATAAGTAACTTAATAAAACATTACCAGATTCACGTTAATCTGTTTTGCATAAAACTGGTTCTGTCAGGACCACTATCGTCAAAATGATAGATACTTAGCATAAAGTTTGGTTTGGCGATATGGTTCTGTTCTGGGCAAAAAACCTCCCTGCCCATCCATGCAGCCTGTCATGAATGAGCAGGGAGAGCAGCAATAATAACCCCCCAGGGTTAACAGAACAGAACAGAACAAGGCAGATATCATTAATGTACTCAATGATATTTAAGTGTAACACTTTATTCAAGATAAAGGAGTCTGATTAGCAAGGAATATCAGAAAGCTAAGTCCTGACTGTGGCGAAAGGTGGAGCTGGGGATGGAGGAGGGTAATTTGCTCCGAAGCAAGCTGAAAAGCTGCTGAATAATACTGAATACAGCTTATATAGGAATGCCGCGATAGGTGTCGTATTCCTATAGGTAGATGTGATCAGCTGAGAATCAGCTGATGGAAGCTTGACTCACGTGACCTGCCAGAACTAACGCTAAAGCTTAATTTATGCTTTTAGCACCGACATTTCACATTAAAAATGTTGCAAAACATATAAGGAAAAAAAATGAAATGTCACCACAATCATGTTTTTCAAATGAACCTGGGTTGGATATAAATTGAGTGAAATGCATATGGTGTTGCACACCAAATTATGTAAATCATTTTCAAAAGCTGATTTTAATTGGATTTCAAATCATATACAGTATGTACATGGTTTTGGATTAGGTAATTGGATTTCATGTGAATTTTAGCTGCTGCTACAAACTAGTATATGAACTAAACATATAAGCTATACCTCATAGCACTACCAAAATATTTTGTAAAGCAAAATACTAGGAAAAATATTTGCTACAGGCCAGACTTGATCATTTTTAAATTTGACAGTTAGTACAGAAGCTCAATGCTAAGATAATAGACATACATTGGAATGAATGGAATTATAGAAAAATCTATAGCAAATTAATTCGGACACATATGCTATATAAACTACACAGATTCTTGAAAAATATGCCTCTACCTACATAGTTACAAAACTCTTATGCATACCGTTCAATGCACTTTCCAGCTGAAATGTAAATTTTAGGCATGCAGTAAAACACGTACCTTACTGCACATTTTCAAAGATGCACTGTTCAGTAAGTGTCAGGGGTCCGGGCCCTGTGTTTCTCCATCTCACCACCAGAGGTTGCCATCTCCCTTCCTCCCGGACTCCATTCCCCAGACTCCACTCACCTGTCACACATTACACCCTCAGCTGTTTCCCATTGTCACAGACTATATATTATCCTCTCATTCACCACTCCTGCCTGGCTGAATTAATTGTATTTTAATTTTATTTGTCGTAGTTGGTTGATGCAAGCACGTTGTACGAAATTGTATCCCATTCCTGATTCTGTTTTGTAGATCCGTTCTGATCCGTTTTTGTTTCTTTTTGTCTGCCTTTCTGTTTATTAAATCTAGTTTCACCTGCATTTGGACCCAGACCCTGTTTTTCCACGGTGCTCCCTTATCGCACCGTGACAGAATTCAGCCAGCAGACATGGATCCAGTAGGGAAACTCTTCAACATCTGTCAGTGAGACCAGAGTATTGAGGAGTACGCCAGGGACTTCTTTGGAGTGGCTCATCGGTCGTCTTCTGGGGAGGCCTGGCCGAGCCCTTCAAGTCCCTGATGCCATACTACATGAACCTGGCTCTGCATTTGAGCGGCTCAAACTTCAGGGTGGAGTTAGCTGTGGAGCCCGCTCACAGTTCTCCCGTAGCGGCAATCCAAAGGTCGTCAGAGGCCTCGTCTGCCGCACCCAGTACCTCACGCCTGTTCTCGGAGTGTCCCGGGCTGATACGCAGCGTGCAGGAACCCCTGCTGATGTCGGTGCGAGTGGCGTGGTCTACTCACAAAGCCCCTGAGGCGGCGGTGCCCGCTCACGATCCTCCCAAGGTGGCGGTGCCCGCTCACAATGCTCCCGAGGTGGCGGAGCTCATTTTAGGCCTTCCCGAAGCAACGGAGACCGCTAGTACTATCTCCGAGGTGGTGGAGCTCGCTTCAGGCCTTCCCCAAGCAGTGAAGCCCGCTGATGTTCCCTCCGAGGCAGCAGAGCTTGCTTCAGACCTTCCCGAAGCGGCGGAGCCCGCTGATGTTTCCTCTGAGGTGGCGGAACTCGCTTCAGGCCTTCCTGAAGCAGCGGAGCCCACTGATGTTCCCTCTGAGGCGGCAGAGCTCGCTTCAGGCCTTCCCAAAGCAGCGGAGAACGCTAGTACTCTCTCCGAGACGGCGAAGCTCGCTTCAGGCCTTCCCGAAGCGGTGGATCCCACTGATGTTCCTTTCGAGGCGGTGGAGCTCGTTTCAGGCCTTCCCGTAGCAGCGGAGCCCGCTAGTACTCTCTCCGAGGCGGCAGAGCTCGTTTCTGGCCTTCCCGAAGCGGTGGAGCCTGCTGATGTTCCCTTCAAGGTGACGGAGCTCATTTAAAAAGCTCCCGACGTGGCGGTTCTCGCTCACAAAGTTCCAGAAGCGGCGGAACCCACTGATATTCCCTCAGAGGCGGCGGGGCTCGCTTCAGGTGTTCCCCAAAGCGGTAGTGCTCGCCTCTGGGCTTCCCGAAGCGGCGTAGCTCGCCATTGCCCGTTCCAAGGCGGCAGCTCCACGCACACGGACCTGCCATTGGTACAGGTACGCATTGTGATGGTTCAGAATTCAAATGTCCAGGGAGTGTCGCTAAAAGGCTAATGCTCTATCGTCTTGGAAAAGTAGTAAACCCCCTACACCAAACCCAACCCTAAATCTACCAGAGAGTGTTTACGAAAGCAAAAGTGATATGAAAACACAATCGTTGATGCACTATTTTTACTTGCTTATACACGGTCAAACTGTAGTTTCACAGGATTCGTAATGAAGTGCTTCACCTCGCAAATGCAACGCTGTATAGGTGGGCTACTGAGCAAACCTACTGCATTAGAAAATCAATATATGAAGCTCTATATGTGACGCTAACATTCAAAAGTACCAGTTTTCAAATCTAGCAGCATATTAGAATTGTTTTGAATCATAACATAAAATAGTGAAAGGAATTGTTAAAAAATAAGCCTTGCTTTATCAAAACTTTGGCCCTGTAAATCATACTTTGTGTGAAAAGGAATACAAATTGTCAGTTTTATTGCCTCTAGTGTTAATTTCAAATGGAAACTGCAGTGATTTGTACATATAGGCTTTTTTTTTTTTTTTTTTTTTTTACAGATTAACTGTACCTCCCAGCACTACCAAAATATTTTTTGAAGAAAAAAAAGAAGCACATGTAGTATAACTGAAGTATAATTGCCAGTATAATTGAAGAGAGTACAGAAGTTCAATGCTAAGCTAACAGTTAAATGTGAACCTGCTCTCATATTAGCACCAGACACTGTAATCAGCTGAATTCTGTTTTAAAATTAGATCCTACAATAATCTAGTGTTAATTTCAAATGGAAACTGCAGTGATTTGTACATATGGTTTTTTTTTTTTTTTTTTTTTTACAGATTAACTGTACCTCCCAGCACTACCAAAATATTTTGTGAAGCAAAAATAGTAGCACATGTAGTATAACTGAAGTATAATTGCCAGTATAATTGAAGAGAGTACAGAAGTTCAATGCTAAGCTAACAGTTAAATGTGAACCTGCTCTCATATTAGCACCAGACACTGTAATCAGCTGAATTCTGTTTTAAAATTAGATCCTACAATAAGCTTGTCAAGACATTCTATTTTTTCTCCTCCAACACACATTGTAATTGTTAACAACCTAGTGATTAGCATCTCTCCTGCGCGCTAATGTGTTTCCCAAAAGGAAATTATGGGCTTCCTAATGTGGCCATCTCAGGTTGCGTCCTCTTCCATCTGTGGTGACAATGATGCAGAAATGAAAAAACTGAAACAGTGACATCATCACCATCATCATCATGATCATACGAGAAAGAGGATTCCTTTTTTAACAGGATCAATTTTTCCCCTCGATTGGATATGAGGCATGGTTTTGACATTTACAGTGAGAGCAGAATAGGATGACAGATGATACAGATGAAATAAGAGGAATACAGATTAGTATTCCAGAGGGAGCAGGGGCCAGTGGCAATCAAGAATCCTGAATCCGATATCTGGCTCCATGTTTTGCCGTGCACCAGTGGAGTCCGTGGAAGATGCCGAGATCGCTGCAGAGGAGCTCTAAACGCACAGCTTAACACCAGCGCTGGGGAGATCGGCTCTCCTCTCCTCTCCACTCCTCCGCTCTTGGGGAGGCGACAGGAAAGCGAGACAGCAGAGAGAGAGAGGGGGGGAACAAGGGAAAAACGCGGAAAGACAGAGAGTAGCTTTTTTTTTTTTCAGGCTGCTTGGACTATCAGCCCGTGTTTGTGTGTATACATTTTCCTGACTCTCTCTCTCTCTCTCTCTCTCATAACTGTCTTCTGGTTTTCTGGGATGGTTTGAAGAAGACTTGTATGTGATGCTTCCTGCACAGAGGTAAGTCCAATCAAAACAAGTCGGTATCCCTGAAGAACCAGTTGCTCTGAGAAATGAATGAACATGTGCTGAGGAGTTGGTGTTGTGCTTGGGACATAATCCAGAACGTCATTTTTCAGTTTGACATGTAAACTGCTGTAGGTCTGTATCTCGTGTGTGCGTTTCTACGCACAGGTACAGGTGTCCGTGACATGATCTTCTAATTCAATGGAATCATTAACATCTGCTCAAGTGTGGCGGGCACAGGTTGTACCTCTATTTTCAAACCAGAGAGGCCAGGAACGTTGCCTAGCAATATTACAACCATCTCCATTTGGAGAGATGTGATTTTATGCTCTGCTGCCTGACGGTGGGGCATCCTTTACACGAGGACATGCCAGAAGCCACACGGAGCACATTGAGTACCCGTGCATTTGCGTGTGGCACGGTAGGAGGCGGACTTGAGGTTGTCTACGGTCCTCAGTCCAGGCTTGCCGGTACGTGAAGCTGTGTGGAACGCTGTTGCTGGGTTTCGCTGATGAAGATTCATGGTTTCTCACTGTGTCGTTCTGCCTTGGCCGCTCTGTTACACACTGAGCTAAACGTCTGCTGCGTCTGCAGCTCACTCGAAACTCTCCACACTGCAGGGGCCGAGCATCTTGACAGCCATCAGCACCTCTCACACACGTGTGTGTGTGTGTTAGACTGTGTGTGATAGTGTGAATGAGATTATGTGTCCAAGTGAGCAAGACTGGGTAAATATTGCCGCTCTACCTCTGTTATTGTGTAACTCGCAGGAGAAGCTTTTGTAGATCGAAGACTCTGTGTGTGTTGCACTGAACCTGTGCTTTTCTAACAGATAGTGCTCAGAATCTCAAGCACACACTCGATCACGACTCAGACCAGCCGGAAACACAATGTTCTCACCTGCATAGATCTTAGTGTATGATGCTGGAAATGAAAATTAAACCCAAATGAAAAGTCATACACGCAATATATACAAAAATATGTGCATGTTACGCACACAATGAAACTTTAAAAACTGTACAAAAATTAAGTAGGCTGCCAAGAACAAAAAGTAATACATATTACCATGTTTTTTTTTACTCTGGTAATAATGTGTTTTTTCTCTCTCTCTCTTTTGGGTATGTACCATATAATACCATGTTTGTATTGGACATGCACCATGGTAATGCAGTGTACTTACATTTATTTATTTTTTGAACATATACCGTGGTACAGTCAGGTTTTTTGTTTTTTTACATTTACCATAGTAACACCATGTTTTGGACATGTACTGTACCATTAGGATACATACCATTGCAGTGTTGGGGTTCACTAACTAAAATGAGCAACTACTACTTAAAGGTGTAGTTCCCCAAAAATAAAAATTCTTCAACAGTGACTGACCCTCATGTTCTTCAAAACCTGCGGGGTCCAAATAGCACTAGACCTTATTGACTTTCATTGCATGGACAAAAATACTGGCATGTTTTCAAGTAAACTCCAAGTATTCAAGTAAACATTTAAATATACAATTTCAGTCATGTTTTTCTGTGACAAATTGCTTTAGTTCTTCTATTGTGAGTCGTTTTGGATAAAAGTGTCTTCTAGATGCATACATATAAACGTTGTCAGTTCATTCCCTGGGAATCGAACCCATGACCTTGTTGTTGCTAGTGTCATGCTTTATTTGTGCTACAATAATGGGAAAATGCAAAACTTACAAGGTTTAATTCACAAATCTTTTTTTATTTTATTTAGAAATTATGAATTGAGATGTGAAAGCTGTCCACTGAGCATGTGTGCAAACACACGTCAGCAAAAGCTGTTATTATTTTAGTAACGACTTGATTTACTTTATATTTTAGTAACGACAAAAATGATTTACAACCTACATCACTCTTTGATTATCACATAATGTGTGTGAATTGCATGTGCACATCAGTTTGTCAGTTTGGTTTGTGTAATTAATATGGTTTAAAATTGATTGATTGAATAATTTATTAATTTGATTGATTGATTCAACTGTAATATATATATATACAGTTGTGCTCAAAATTATTAATTCCCTTGGTAAATATGATCAAAGAAGGCTGTGAATATTGTGGGAAAAAAATGTGAAAATCTGTATCATCAATCCTTTAGATATTTTATTTTTTAAATTTACTAAAATCGAACCTTTCATTGGAGAATAAGAATTTAAAATGGGAGAGAAATCTCATTATGAATAAATGTTTTTCTCTAATACACATTGGTCACAATTAATCATACCCTTTTATCCAATACTTTTTGCAACCTTCTTTTGCCAAGAGAACAGCTCTGAGTCTTCACATCTAATGCCTGAAGAGTTTAGAGAACATCTGACAGCAGATCAGAGACCATTCCTTCATCCAGAATCTCTCCAGACCCTTCAGATTTCCAGCTGCATGTTGATGCTTCTCCTCTTCAGTTCAAAACACTCATTTTCTATAGGGTTCAGCTCAGGGAACTGGGTTGGCCAGCGCAGAAGCTTGGTTTTGCTCTCAGTGACCCATTTTTGTGTTGTTTTTGAGGTTTGTGTTTGGATCATTGTCCTGTTTGAAGATCCAACCATGGCCCATTATAAGATTTCTAGCATGGACAGTCAGTTTTACATTTTTTATCCATTGGTATTTTATAGAATCCATTATG
>NW_015505219.1:2543602-2560077 GCF_001515645.1 Sinocyclocheilus grahami | reverse complement strand
TATATATGTGTGTGTGTGTGTGTGTGTACACTTTATTGATGATTAATTTTTTATTTATTCAGTTAATATTTATTATTAATAATATTATTATATATAAAATATTAATATATTATATTATTAGTAACATTATTATTATATATTTTAGTTTTATATCCAATTTCTATAACATTCTTAATTAAATCATATATTATATAGTTCATCTTTATTAACTACTTTTGGTTAGTAGATTGTCATGTAACCTTTTTTGTTTTGTTTTAATGGTATCTCAACTATAGTTTGTGTTTTTAATTACGAGCATGCAACTCAAACTGTAGAGCAATGTAAGTCGCTTTGGATAGCAGTGCATATTCATAATGCAAAAGTAATTAGTACAATGTATTCTTTTTTTAAATACAGGTAATTCCATGGTATTCTTTGAC
This sequence comes from Sinocyclocheilus grahami, assembly GCF_001515645.1. Lineage (NCBI taxonomy): Eukaryota > Metazoa > Chordata > Actinopteri > Cypriniformes > Cyprinidae > Sinocyclocheilus > Sinocyclocheilus grahami. The sequence goes on along the minus strand of NW_015505219.1, from coordinate 2,559,658 downwards.
ATAGATTGGTGTACTTTGCAAATACTATGGTATATTAATAAAGTGATCATACAATACCATGTAAAATATTACAATATCATGATATTACCTTCTGATTACCTCACTGTACCATGGCACCTCCTCTCTACTCTTTTACTGTACAAGAGGCTGCTCGATTTTCCTTTCTAGGAAACTTCATAAGAGCATCCAAGCCATATATATGACACGACTTTGCTTGAGAACACAGGTTGTACATCACTGCTAGCCAATCATATTGTGGTTATTAGTATTCAATGCACACAAGAGGGGATTTCCTGGATGCTGTATCCATTAGTGCTGTGGTGCAGTGCAGTGTTTCCCACCGTTTCAGCTGTTGGGTGTCAAGGCAGCGTTTGGCTTTGAGTTCTGATCGGGGATACCAGTCATACACACGCTGAACTGTGCGCTGATACTGTCTGTAACAGAAACTGAGCCTGATTTGATGCGTTATTCCTTCCAAAGTGATGCGTTGCAGCTCTTTCTGGGTTTCTCTGCTTTATTTCTGTCTCCGTTGTTCTCGCTCTGTATTTTGCATCTCTTTCATTCTTCCTCTCTCTTTCTCATGCTCCTCTATCGTCCACAGAAGAGAGTGGGACGGCCGCTCTCCTGCTTGTTTCCATGGATACCATGCGCTCGTGTGCGAGGATGGGTATGCGCATGTGTTTCCCTTTTCGTTCATAACATTCCTCAGAATGGTGCTGGTGTTTCTGGGATTCAGGAAAGATTATGGACTCTATGAGTGTGTGGAGGTTTTTGCAGTGTGTATAGTCACTTCAGCAGCCTGTTTGCCATGTGATGGAATTGTGATTAACTGCCAATAATTAAGCCTATGATTGTGTGTGTGTGTGTGTGTGTGTGTGTGTGTAGGGGGGTGGGTGGCTGCTAACAGGAGTGGGTGGCGACCAGCTCCGCTCCACTCAAATCCTCTGTAATACTGTGAATCTCCACCGTAATGAAGCAGATGATGCAGGCTGTTCTCTCCTCTCTGTGCATTTATATTTAGATGAACAAAAACCTGATGACACATCGGGCCATAGATCGTGACATCTGCCCTTACCCCGGCTCTTCTTAATGACTCAGCAGATAATTACCAAGAAGGGTCAGTGTAGCTGCTTTGACTGTGTGTGTGTGTGTGTGTGTGTGTGTGTGTAGGTGGGTGGGTGGCTGCTAACAGGAGTGGGTGGCGACCAGCTCCGCTCCACTCAAATCCTCTGTAATACTGTGAATCTCCACCGTAATGAAGCAGATGATGCAGGCTGTTCTCTCCTCTCTGTGCATTTATATTTAGATGAACAAAAACCTGATGACACATCGGGCCATAGATCGTGACATCTGCCCTTACCCCGGCTCTTCTTAATGACTCAGCAGATAATTACCAAGAAGGGTCAGTGTAGCTGCTTTGACTGTGTCAGATCGAGCTGAAAAGAAGTACAAAGATTCTTCAACCGCCAGCAGGCTCCTATCTCTCTGAAATAGGCCTATTTTATTCTAAGAGAATTGCAGCATACATAAAATGGACTATTGTTTATTCTGTCATATAAGAAAGAAATGCATCAAGTAAACATTTATATATTGGTTTACATTTTAGTCAGTGACAAATTGATTTTGTTCCTCTATTGTGAGTCGCTCTAGATACATACAAATATAGTCAGTTCATTCCTTGGGAATCAAACCCATGAACTTAACGTTAAAATGCAAAAATATAAAAAGGCAACACTTTGATCTAGCTTCATGCTACAAGGTCTAAATTACTAAATTAAATTAATCTGATCACAAATTGTAGACGTGAGAACTCTCCATAGAAATGTTTTTGTATAATAAGTGAAAAGCTGTATACATTGACTAGCTTATTGAACGGAATGCTTCAATAAACATTTAGATATTGGTATAATCACATGTCTCTGTAATGATTTGTTTTTGTTCTTCTGTTGTGAGTTGCTATGAGCAAAAGCATTTGCTGAATGGATATAGTCAGTTCATTCCCTGGGAATCGAACCCATGACCTTAGCATCGCTAGTGTCACAGTCTACTATTTGAGCTACAATAATGCAAAACTTCAATCTACAGTAGCTTCATGCTACAAGGTCTCAATCACAAATCTGATCACAAACTCAAGACATGAGAGCTGTTTTTGTATAGTAAGTGGAACGCTGTATAAATGGACTATTGATTATTGTATTAAGAAAGAAAGAAATGCTTCAAGTGTACATTTAGATATTGGTATAGTCACATTTTTCTGTGTTGAATTGTTTTTGTTCCTCTATTGTAAGTTGCTTTGCATAAGTAGTTGGTTCATTCTAGCTTCTTGTAAATTACAAGGTCTAAAATACAAAACTAATACAAAATTCAAGACATGAGAGCTCTCCATAGAGAGGTTTTTGTTTAATAAGTGGAATAATGGACTAGTGATTATTGTAAATGCATCAAGTCAATATTTAGATATCGGTATACATTTTCAGTCACATTTTTCATTTTTTGTTAAATTGTTTTTGTTTCTCTATTGTGAGTCGCTTTGGGGAAAAAAGTATTTGCTAAATGCATAAATCAGGCAAATGATATATGAACAAATTCCTCTGTAAAAAATATCAGAATATAGATAGGAATAAAATGGTCAAATTTGCGGTATGTAAGTGCTACTAAAGTGGTGATTTCTGGCTCAGTAAAGGAAAAAATACTAATTTTGAGAAAGCGGCCCTTTAAAGATGTGTAATGTAATTCAAATCTGCAAACGCAAATAGAACAAGTGCAATAAAATAAACACTTTGAGTATTTTGGATGTTTACTTTCCACTGGTCTGAAACAACACATTACGAATAGACCAAAATCTCAAAATTGAACAGTCCATGAAAAAACAATGTTTTGCCTTTAGTGTCTTGTCTATTTTTGTCATATTTTTTTATATTTCAAAGGAATATTTTTGGCTTAATAGATTAGCTCACCTGAAAATGAAAATTCTGTCATCATTTGTGACAGAAAACATTTTTTTTTTAAGATTAACCAAACTCTGAAGATACATTTAATTTAGGTATTTAGTCACAATAAATATGGTAAACATGAAAACTCAAAGCTCATTTTTGGGTGAACTATCCCTATATGTGCAAATCTGAATCTTGTTTTGGAATTGAAATTCGAAAAAAAAAAAAAAAAAATAATCTGGCTGTCTCGCAGCAGATGTGTATTAATAAAGGTACATATTTGGTAGCATATTATTGCCGTTTCACTTGAAAAGAAAGTGTTTAGATGAGAGAGAGTGCATCTGACAGCTGTGTGCAGGGCAGCACTCCATGCCGATCATTGCAGGCCTGTCATCTATGACTTTGTCCACCATTTAGAGAAGGATAATACTTCATGCAATGAACTTTAATGCTGGTTAACAACTTTTAACGGGAGGTTTCAGAATAAAATAACCTCAGATTTGAGGTTAGCTACTGCAGCTGCTGTTTTCAGCAGACATGAATAGAGATTACATAATCACAGATTTTGCTTACAACTGAGTTAATTGCTGATTTTTTGGGGGGGGGGGGGGGCTGAGATCAAAGTCGAGGCAGAAGCCTCTCTAAATAGGGTTTAGCAAAGTCTATGACTGCCTGGCAGTACATCCCTTACTTATTCAGAAAATGTCCTGTAATATTCCCTTTAAAATGAAAGTTGAATTGTTAGCTCACAGATATTCAGCTCAGCTCTGCATGAACGTAGTTCATGTGTAGTAACGTATTTGTAACAATGTTATTACATTGTAACTAAACATGCAGTTTGAACAGATATAAGAGTTAGTATTTTAATGTATAAACTCTTGCTTGGTTTGACTTGTTGATTTCATATTGAAACATGTTGTCAGCTTTTATCAAAGAGTCAGTCAAATCTGTCTTCATTTACTCACCCTCATGTCATTCCAAACCTAGGACTTTCTTTTCTTCTGTGGAACAGAAAGAAGTTATTTAGCAGAATGTCCAAGCTGCTTTTTTTTCAGAAAAAAATGGATAACAATCATATGGCTTTAGAGGATAGTTGCGTGGTGTTCTTTTCTCATTTTTGGGGTTTCACTTTGTATTCACAGAAGAAGGAAAGCCACATAGGCTTGGATTTAAATAATGGTGCAAAAATGATGACAGTTTTTTTCGTCTTCCATTTTTGGACCTTTGAATCGCTTTGAATTTTTATTGCTGGAGTGGAAAGACAGTTCCATGTGGGTTAAAACAGGCCTGTGCTTGTCTGTCCTTTGGCCACATACTGAAGAGTCGCCTCCATTTCCTGTTCTTTTGCCAAGTGCCCTGCCAGGTTTCAATAGGCTGCATGTCACGTTCACGCAGGAAGACAAGATTCCGCCAGGAAGTGGCCATACGAGAGAGGACTGTTAGCGGGACAGGGCTGTGAGCAGTCAAATGTCAAGCAGGCAGCAGATGGTAGAGCTTGTTTACTCTTTCTTGAGACATTTTCAGCATTCTCTTAATTATTGATTTTATTGATTCTCTGGAGTCTTTAAACATGTTGTCGAAAAGATCAGTATAATGTTTTATTTATTTATTTCCCAGAAATGTACTTTTTCCCCCTGAAAAATGTGGTTCAGAAAAATTTCACAAGAGCAGAAACAGAGTTTCCTCATCTAGCCAAAAAAATATGTTATTCATTTATGGACTAAGCCAATATTTATCTGGAAAAAAAAAGAGAAGAAATGTTTACTGAATTAAAAAAAAATCATTAATATTATCATTATTTTTATTGGAAGTACACCTTAACCCTCAAAAGTTAATGCATTTTTTTCCTAGTTAATGCTAATTAATTGTATTGTATCGGTATTGTGCTTAAATTTTTAATGATAATTTTTGTACTTTTAGAGATTTTTTCCTCAACCTTGTTACACTTGCGGTGTTCCCGGTTAAAAATGACTGGCTTATAAATTTCTTGTTTTGCTATATTATTACAGAATATTGGATTTAAGCTTTTTATCAACTTTTTTTTTTTTTTTCAGTTAACAGATTTTTGGAACTAACTGATCATAGGTCTCATTAATCTGCACTTATGCATATCAGTTTTTGAGTGATCATTGCCAAAATTATCCACAAATCTACAAATAACGGGTAGATTTGGTGATAATATAGCATAATGAGATATTTACAAGCAATTTTAAAAAAGATGGTCATTTTGACCAGGAATACCGAATCAGGTAAAGGGTTTTCAGCACAGCACAAGGACTAATAATAAATAATCCATTTATAAGATGATTGTAGGTTATCTCTTTATTGATTTCTTTTTAAATGAACTGTCCAAACAAACTGATTCAGATTTTCAGTGCTGCTTGATAGAAAGTGTACTAAGAGAGCATCTTTGATTATTGCTTCTGTTTGCTTGGTTTAAAACTGTGTGTGCAATACAGTATAACATTAAAAATAGCAATAGCTGTTTGTCACAATACGCTGCTCATTGTTGGAAAAAATAGCTTGTTACTGGAAAAGCCACATTATTTAAAAATGAGTCTGTCACACCAGAAATACATAGTTAAAGTGATAAAAATGTTCATCTGTCAAAACAAACAGCATAAAACCATTATATGCATGTCTATTGTCATTATATAGTATATATTGTTTTGTATGATATATGAAGAGTTGTTTTGAAACTGGTTGTTATCAGATGAATGTACCCATAAGCCTATAACACTGACCTCAAAAGAGCAGTTAGAAATGTCTTCACTGCCAGACACTTATTAGACTCCTGTTGCTTCTTCAGGGATATTTATCTGTGTTCCATCAGACAGTACAGATATTGTCATCTTCAGATTCTATGAGACTAGAGGTCTTTCGCCAACATTTCTGGAGTGACCCGTCCTGCTGTTATTGCAAGTCCTGCTGTATAGGCTCTAGGGATGAAAAACACAAAGTTTTTTTCACATTTATACATTTATAAAATAACTAAAGCTGTAATTCATGTAGCACTGGGCTTTAGGGCTTGATGTTTCGCTCAAATGTGAGCTGCAAAGTCTCTCGATCTTAATGTGACAACTTCATTACCTTGCTCGCATGGGTGGAATCCCAGGAGTGCTGGCTTAGTTTTTTCTGGCTATTGAGACACTACAATTCATTGCCTAGTATAAATACACTAGATCAGCTCATGGGGAATATTGGCTATATTGTAAAGGAGCCAATTTTTGTTCTACATATCGCCATTTGAAATGACAACACTTACTACAGAGTCCATACTGTGAAACTCTATATTTGTTAGATCTTATAGGAAAACGGCAAACAATTTGAGGTTTTAAGGTGAATTCTTAAACTAGCAAACTATAGCAATAATACTGTCTCTCTACTGTATATGCTAAGCTTTAGTCATGTATTTGACATTTGATATCATGTTGTGTTTGACATTCTATTAGGATTATTTTCATTATTAATACTTATACTATAACCATTAGCACAAAAACACTGTTTTCATTATTTACTTTGACCAATATTTAGGCTGAGGCCCACTTTTATGTCCTGTGTCTCTCATGTTTTGGGCCAAAGATCAGAGAAGAAGCTTCAATCACAGAGGACGCGAGTGACTCCGATTATTGTAATTCATTTTAGTGCTCTTAGGATAATGGCTTTTCTTTTTAAATAGAACAACAGTTTGGTCACATCAAGGCAGTCTATCCTTTATAAAATATTGCTCTTGTTTTTCTTAAAAAACAACAACAACATATTGAGATGTTTGTTTGTTTTCTCTCTCACAGGCAAAAAAATTGCATCAAGAGAGTTGCAAAAGATGGCTTTGCATTGAGAATTGGTATGCGTTGTGTTGGGTAGTTGCTTAGCTACAAAAGCCAGAGATTGTCACAGTGCTATAATAGTTTTGACAGAGTGCCAAACGTGTCAAAGTTTTTGTCAGTGTGCAGTTATCATCAACTAGTGGACTTAAACCAAAATTGAAAATTAGCGCATGTTTTACTCACCCTCAAGCCATCCTAGGTGTACAGTCTATGACTTTCTTCTTTCAGACGAATCCAATCAGAGTTATATTAAAAATGGTCCTTGCTCTTCCAAGCTTTATAATGGCATGGGCGGGTGTTATTTTTTTTCAACAGTCCAAAAGAAGTCAAATAAAGCATGCATCCATAATAAAACATGGCTCACACAGCTCCGGGGGAGGGGGGCATTAGGCAGTGATTAGGGACGAATGCAGAAGCGCAAAGAAAAGACAGTAAAACAATACGCAGGTCATGAATTAGAAGTACAAAATGAGGATTTGTAAAGAAAAACGTCATCAGAGTTCAATATAAGCCAAAAGGAGACTGGTTTTCCTTTGCTAAATTAAAGGAGACATATTATGCCCCTTTTTACAATATGTTAAATAAGTCTCTGGTGTCCCCAGAATGTGTCTGTGAAGTTTCAGCTCAAAACACCCCACAGATCATTTATTATATCATTTTGAGAATGCCTGTTTTGAGTGGAAGCAGAAACACACTGTTTTTTCGTGCCTGTCTCTTTAAATGCAAATGAGCTGCTGCTCCCCGCCCCCTTTTCCAGAATAGAGCTGCGCCATTACAGTTTGTACCTGCTAAAATCTGTTTTGGTTCTGATTATCATGTTTATCGTGCTGAAATCATGCATTTTACACCATATGAGTTTAAACTTCTGATATAAGGTTTTCTGAGTGCACACGGACAGAAAGCGGCTATCACAGAATGTGAGTACTAAACTAAGTTCTCATTCACACACAAGTTTACATTAAAAACAAACGAGTTACAAAAACAGTCGGTTATGTTTGTGAAGGTAAACAGCTTGGAAATAAATCGCATGTTTATTTTAGATCTGTGTGGCAGCAGCAATGTACAGTAAATAAATCAATAAATCCACTGCTCTCTTGTCTCCTCTGAGGCTGGGACTGTAAATAGTGTTCTGTGCTCATCTGTGCAGCCAAAGACAGAACAGTTAGCATGTTTTGCTCAAACTTTCTCCATGGCATTAGAGCTGGTACACCGTTGTCACTTGCGAAATCAAAATGATGGCACCGTGGGTGTAAACTTACAGATTAATGGGCGGTAATATTATAATAAGATCCCTTTGCAACGTCACTAGGGCAGCGAAATCAGACTCGCTCGTTTTTTCAGACGCTTGCAGAAAAATGCTTACCAAATCAAAGTGACTGGGTTAATCTTTTTCATGTTTTCTTGGTTGGTAGGTGCACCGGGGACCTGATTATAACACTTAAAACCTGAAAAAGTCAGATTTTCATGATATGTCACCTTTAAGGAAACTTTGCTTCCTTTGCTCCTGTAAACAAACTCGCGAGAGTAGCATATCTCACAGGCGCGTGCGCTACGCAAACGTCCTACATAATCCACCCGGAACGGCTTTCACGTATGACAGTTAGCAGAAATGAGAGAAAAGTGTTTATAATGTTAAATATAAATATTTTTCTTACAAAAACGCATCGGTTTGCTACAGGAGGCCTTTATTCACCCCTGGAGCTATGTGAGGCACGTTTTATTATGGATGGATGCACTTTATTTGACTTCTTTTGGAATGTTGAAGATAAACAAAACACTACTCCGGGTGTGTGTTCACGCTGTCTGTGTGTGTGCACTTGGATAGGTTAAATGCAGAGCACAAATTCCGAGTATGGGTCACCATACCTGGCCACATGTTACTTCACTTCACTAAAAACACCCACCCAGTGGCATACTGGTCGCCGTGATTTTGGAGAAATTTAGCATTACATCACCTGCTCAGCAATGGATCCTCTGCAGTGAATGGGTGCCGTCAGAATGAGAGTCCAAACAGCTGATTAACACATCACAATAATCCACAAGTAATCCACATCACTCCAGTCCATCAATTAATGTCTTGTGATGTGAAAAGCTGTAATAAAGCTGTTTGTAATAAATCCATAAACCATTGTTTCTGGCCAAAATACCAGTCCATAATGCATAATAACGCTTCCTCTAATGAAAAAGTCAATCTCCTGTTGTCTTCTCATATAAAAATCCAACGACTTATTTGTTTAGAACTGTTTTGGACATTTTTTTTGCTTGTAAACTGTGCTGGATATGTGCATATTTCTCTTCTGATTCAGACACGATTACTTTTTCACTGGAGGAATCAATATTATAGATACAGGGCTTGTATTTTAGCTGGAAGCAACATCTTAATAATAGATTTGTTTATTACAAACATTCAACTTTTAATAAGTGATGTTACGTGTATTAATTGATGGACTGGAGTAATGTGGAATACTTATGGATTATTGTGATGTTTTTATCAGCTGTTTGGACTCTCATTCTGACGGCACCCATTTACTGCAGAGGATCCATAGGTGAGCAAGTGATGTAATGCAAAATTTCTTCAAATCTGTCTGGTCATTCATCCTTGTGAAGAAATGTTTCAAAAGGTCACCACAATAGATGTCATAATATCATAATATCAGCAGCCAAAACTGAGCTTTTGTTCTGAAGCAATGCATTTCATGATGGGCGAAATTGGCTTGCGTGTCTGAGTAGGGGTGCGGAAGTAACCGCACTTGTCTTTGGACGGGGTCATCATGTCGCAACCCCATTTTCCCTTTCTCCCGTCCACCTCTATTGTCCTGATAAAAGTAAAAACTGGCCAGTTTACTTTACTTTTAAAAGACATTTATTTGAGTGTACAAAGTACAAAGTCACTGAGAAATTTAGGACATTGGGACATCTTGGAAATCTGGGTTGCTCTGCAAAGTTTGTGCAAATCTCCTACAATATGTCTCTTTATTCCATCTGAAGATTATTTCTAAAGTTACTTTTATACTTACTGTATCAGTCAAAAAGTTTGGAATCATTAAGATTTTTTAAAGTATCTTATGTAAAAACAGTACTACAGTGAATTATTATTACAATTTAGATAAATGATTTCTATTTTAATATATTTTTAAATGAAATAAATTTTTGTCATCTCAAATCTGAATTTTCAGCATCGATACTCCAGTCTTCAGTGTCACATGAACCTTATTGTAATATGCTGATTTGCTGCTCAATAATTATTGGCATTATCAATGTTGAATACAGTTGTGCTGCTAAATATTTTTTGTGGAAAAAGTGATAAAATTCAAATGTTTGGGGTAAGATTAAAAAAAAAGTTCTTTGCCACAATTAACATGAAAAACGGCAAAAACACTGTTTTAAACATTGATAATACAAATAAACGTTTCTTGAGCAGCGAATCAGCATATTAGAATGATTTCTGAAAAATCATGTAACACTGACTGAAGACTGGAGTAATGATGCTGAAAATACAACTTTGCATCACAAGAATACATTTTAAAATATATTAAAATAGTTTAAATTGTAATAATCATTATTTTAAATTGTAATAATATTTCACAGCATTGCTGTTTTTCCTGTAATTTTATTTAAATTAAAAAAATGTAACATAAGAGACTTAAAAACATAAAAAATTTAATAAAAATTAATAAAATAAAATAAAAAATAATACTATTTTCTCTATACTTTTTACACTCCTACTTTTGTGACATATTAACAGATATCTGTTGTGCTTAATATCCAGTTATACAAAGCTTGTATCCACTGAAATGCAGCACAGGTGTGACATAACCTCAACCTGAATGTGCTGGAGCCTGATTCCAAAGTGTGGGATCTGGGGATAGACCCAGCTGGTGTGTGTGTGTGTGTGTGTGTGTGGAGCAGACAGGCATGATAACGTCTTCAGTGCTCCCCAGCAGTTGGCCTGAGAGAAAGCAGGACCACTGAGAGACACTGAGTAGACACAGTGGGGCAAAAAAGTATTTAGTCAGCCACCAATTGTGCAAGTTCTCCCACTTAAAAAGATGAGAGAGGCCTGTAATTTTCATCATAGGTATACCTCAACTATGAGAGACAAAATGAGAAAAAAAAATCCAGAAAATCACATTGTAGGATTTTTAAAGAATTAATTGGTAAATTCCTCGGTAAAATAAGTATTTGGTCACCTACAAACAAGCAAGATTTCTGGCCCTCACAGACCTGTAACTTCTTCTTTAAGAGGCTCCTCTGTCCTCCACTCATTACCTGTATTAATGGCATCTGTTTGAACTCATTATCAGTATACCAGCGACAGCCCCAAAACATTACTGCTCTAGAGGAGATCTGCATGGAGGAATGGGCCAAAATACCAGCAACAGTGTGTGAAAACCTTGTGAAGACTTACAGAAAACGTTTGACCTCTGTCATTGCCAACAAAGGGTATATAACAAAGTATTGAGATGAAATTTTGTTATTGACCAAATACTTATTTTCCACCATAATTTGCAAATAAATTCTTTAAAAATCCTACAATGTGATTTTCTGGATTTTTTTTTCTCATTTTGTCTCTCATAGTTGAGGTATACCTATGATGAAAATTACAGGCCTCTCTCATCTTTTTAAGTGGGAGAACTTGCACAATTGGTGGCTGACTAAATACTTTTTTTCCCCACTGTATCTTCCTTGTGCAGCCACAGGGCATATAAAGCTGTGGTGTGCTGACACAGGTCTCCAGTCCTGCACTTCTGTTCGAGTGTGAGTGTCCTTAGAGATGACTTAGTTCTGATCGTTCACTACTTGAAGCTCTTATATTTATTTATTTTTTTATATTTTTTATTCTTTATTATCTTTAGTTTTTAATGGGATTTTTTTCTTTAAAAGTAGTAACAGGAAACATTATTGAGAAAGCAAGGTGAAATTATTCAACATGTTATTTTTTTTTTTGCCAAACTCCAAAAAAATATAGAATAGATCTGCTACTACGCTGCTGCTGCTGCGGCAGAGTAAGTACCAAGACTTGCTACTGCCAATACATCCACAACGTGCTGCTGTGAGCATGTAAGAAATATTGCTGCTGCAAATATAACATACATGAAATAACCCCCATATACCATACACGAATCACCTTGTAGCAGATCTATACAGGTGGAGCTGGGGAAGGTGGAGGTTTTCTGAAGCAAGCTGCAACTGCTACGGCAAGCACTAGTCATATATTTGAATGTTGAGAAGCGAGCTCATTGGCTACCGATACAAGAGAGAACCAATCAGCTGTGCCATGTGATAATGATGTCATTAGGTCAGATTGAGTTAGACCTATAGGACTGCGCCATCTAGAGTTTCATGCCAGAACTCTGTATTTATGCATACAATTCTGGAGTTTCCAGCTGAAATGAGCACTATGGTATGGAAACCAACCATACAACAACAACTTATTTTTCTTTTTACACAAAATATTATTATAGTAACAGATTATTGATTGATAAAGGTTTCTTTTCATGCAGTCCCTTGCACAGTGCTATGATAAGACCTCAGAACACTTTTACCATAGTGCATGATCTGCAAACTAATACATGTTGACGTTTGCGGCTTTGTATGTATAAGCTTGCTCGTAAGCTCACCCGGTACACATTGCATTTGAGATACAGATCACTCTGGTATGAGTCCTGTGCAACACAATTTGTGATAAATAAAGCTCAAAGACTTGTACAAAGAAACTAAAATGGTACAGGTTTTTATCTCACATTTTATTTTGCTAACACTATTTGTCGGGTTTTGGGTACAGTTTACTACTGTTTTAAGCAATGCTACCCATTGGAGCACATGGTTTCAAACATGGTTGTGTAAAAAATAGCATCATTCCTTGTGTTGTTTCAGATTACTGAGAAACATGAGAGAATACCCAAGTTACTAGCTCATTTCAGCACCTCTCTGTTCTGTAATGAGAAACACTCTGGTATAGTTGTTGGAGTCCTACTGTAAATCAAAGCTACAATGCCACTGACATACAGTACCAGATCCTGTGTGTTGCTTAGCAACCGGTTACAGCTCTTAGAGGAAGGATCCCCATGTCCAAAAAAACCCACAGTGAGAGCGCTTCCTTGATCTCCCTCTGTGGGTGTTTACATGCAGCATGTATTATACATGCTGATCAAGGCTTCTCTCTCCATCCTCACACACCGAACGCTTTCGCTCCATTGTGCCCCTTGTGTGGGAGGGGCCGATTCAAGGCCCCTGGTGGGACTGAGGTTACATCACCGATACAGCTATTAGTAAAGATAAATGGGTGCATCTTCAAGAATCCCCTGATCTGACTGACCCACATCTGAGGAAGCTTTAAATATTTCAAAGAGAATTTATTGTTGAAAACACGGGCAGTTAAGAAATATTTTATTCAAGCGAAGAAAAAAAATTTAGATTTTGCTTTTTAATATGCTTAATATCATGTTCCAACAAACTTGTTTCTTGATTAAAAAATGTAATGTCAAATTTAATGACAAGACAGTGTTTAAGTGTTTATACAAACATCTTCAGTTGTAAAAAAAACCAAAACAAAGGAAGTGTAATATATCAATGTAATATATTAAACACTATATAATATATTAATACATAGTAACAAATAATATATAGTTTTAGAGACTTTTATTACAGCTTTTATTATTATTATTATTATTTTTAATGTTATTTATCACTTGAGCTATTTAACACATCTGTACATCACTACTGCTATTGTTTTAATGTCTAATTATGCTATTCGATATGATTTGATGCTGTTATTAAGATCTTATTTTAATTGATAAAAAAAACTTGACACAGCTGATGCATTATAATATTTCCAATCAACAAACAAACCCCTATCAATATAGTAAAAAAACACATGCTTTGAACAATATTTAGCACTTATAAACAAATTGAGAGTTGAATTGTTTATTTATGTGGAAATGTATTTACATTTATTTATATAAAATAAATGAAATTATTTTATAGTTTAAAAAATAAATTGGGTATGTTTGGTGTAAAAGTTCTTGAAAATAATTTTTTTTTAATAAAACCTTTTGAACAGTAGAATTCCATTTCGAATAAATACTGTTCTTTTGAACTTTCTGTTCACCAAAAAATCTTGAAAAAAAAGTATCACCAAAAATATTAAGCAGCACAACTGTTATCAACCTGTATAATAAGAAGAAATGTTCCTTGAGCAGCAAATCAGCATATTAGAATAATTTCTGAAGGATCACGTGACACTGAAGACTGAGTAATGATACTAAAAATTCAGCTTTGCATCACAAGTAATATTAAAATAGAAAATAGATATTTTAAATATAATAATAATATTTCACAATATTACTATTTTACTGTATTTCTGATCAAATAGAATGCTCCATTGGTAATAAGAAACTACTTTCGATAACAAGTTCACTCTTTAGTTCTGATGTTTATGTTGCATGCCAAATTACTTTTGAACCCCTCAGTTTACATAATTGGGAACAACATTGTCTGCAGAGACTTTGACACAGCCAGTAAAGATAGTTTAGAGATGGTGATTTCACCAAAGAATTAATACACTTCTTAGCATAACTGTTTTGTGGTTTTTGATGGCAACAGAATGTTTCCCTGAAACTCTTTAAGCTCGTCGGTAATCGTACCTCAGCAAACATTCAGCTCCTGTGGCTCTATGATTAAAAGCTTCTCTAATTAGATCAAACTGATAGCACCCTGGCGTCATTCCAAAGCACAGCCCCTTGAGAAATCTCTTGTACAGTCGTACACAAGCCAAGTGTTGGTGGTAATACTTGAATGTGAGCACATGCTGCGATTCAGCGTGGCTCAATCCTGTTAGACTGTTATATTCAACCCGAGTATGATGAGCCCGATCAATTCACAGCCAGTAAAGATAGTTTAGAGATGGTGATTTCACCAAAGAATTAATACACTTCTTAGCATAACTGTTTTGTGGTTTTTGATGGCAACAGAATGTTTCCCTGAAACTCTTTAAGCTTGCTGAATCGTACCTCAGCAAACATTCAGCTCCTGTGGCTCTATGATTAAAAGCTTCTCTAATTAGATCAAACTGATAGCACCCTGGCGTCATTCCAAAGCACAGCCCCTTGAGAAATCTCTTGTACAGTCGTACACAAGCCAAGTGTTGGTGGTAATACTTGAATGTGAGCACATGCTGCGATTCAGCGTGGCTCAATCCTGTTAGACTGTTATATTCAACCCGAGTATGATGAGCCCGATCAATTAAAAATGGGTCGTGTCTCATTGTTGATGCTTGATGCTGTGCTGCTCCTGAGGCATCTCGCTAATCGAGATAAATCGCTATCTGAGTCGCTCCGATCAATATGTGCTTCACAACACACCCATTGACTATCCACAGTCACCATGCTGTGCACATCTACGGCTCACCGGATTTCACATTCGCTGATTTTGTTCTATTCTTTGACCCTTGATGGGGAACATTTGATTTGATCTGGAAGAGGATGAGAGGAAATTAACAATGAATTAGGTGTGTGATGTTCTTGATATATTGCCGATTTCTCGCATTAATGCACACATGTCCTTGCAAAGGTTTCAGGCCCTTGTCAAATTCATTTTTTTTTATTGCTTGTAAACACTTTAATGTAATTTGTTCAAAGGATCAATGACAAGAAAGTGCCTACAATAAAGGAAATGAAAAAAAAAAACATCTTCAAGAAATCTAGTTCCAGGTTTTTTGAAATGTACTTTTTGTATTCTTGTTAGTTTCATATGTTTTTTTTTCTTTAAACAATTTTCTAGAAAACTTTAAAAGTACACATACACACATTCTTGCAAAAGTTTCAGGCCCTTGTCTAATTCATTTTACTGCTTTACAAACAATTTATTGTAATTCTGTTTAAAAGGTCAATGGCATGAATATTGTCCATAGTAAAGAAAAAAATGATTTTTTAAAGGGGTCCTATTATGCTCTTTTACAAAGTCTTGATTTTATTTTGGGGGTGTAGAATAGGCTCTCATACTAGATTGTTCGAAAAACACATTATTTTTCACATATTTTACATTATTACAACACCTCTCTCCCCAGTCTGGAATGAACGGCTCGAATAGTTCCTGTATCTCCTGGTCGGGAAAAGTCATGCCCCTTACCATTGAATATCGCATCAATATCAAATCAATTTGAGCGTGATTTAAACCTGGATGATTGTAACCACTCTAAGTTCATCTGCATTGGGAAAGCTAGCGTGTCTCCGACATAGTGATAACAGTCGTTGCCTTCTCTAGTGCAGCTCAACCAGGTCTCGTCCCATTCGTCG
>NW_015505219.1:2514270-2542406 GCF_001515645.1 Sinocyclocheilus grahami | reverse complement strand
GGGCCAGTGTGTGTTGTGATTGGTTAGCTGGGCCAGTGTGTGTTGTGATTGGTTAGCTGGGCCAGTGTGTGCTGTGATTGGTTAGCTGGGCCAGTGTGTGCTGTGATTGGTTAGCTGGGCCAGTGTGTGTTGTGATTGGTTAGCTGGGCCAGTGTGTGTTGTGATTGGTTAGCTGGGCCAGTGTGTGTTGTGATTGGTTAGCTGGGCCAGTGTGTGTTGTGATTGGTTAGCTGGGCCAGTGTGTGTTGTGATTGGTTAGCTGGGCCAGTGTGTGTTGTGATTGGTTAGCTGGGCCAGTGTGTGCTGTGATTGGCAGCACTCGACTCCTGGTCGGGAAAAGTCATGCCCCTTACCATTGAATATCGCATCAATATCAAATCAATTTGAGCGTGATTTAAACCTGGATGATTGTAACCACTCTAAGTTCATCTGCATTGGGAAAGCTAGCGTGTCTCCGACATAGTGATAACAGTCGTTGCCTTCTCTAGTGCAGCTCAACCAGGTCTCGTCCCATTCGTCGATATTTGTGATGTCACAAATCCCAGAAAATATGCGTTGTAGTCCAAACAAGTTGTTCGTTGTAGTTTTTGAAAAGTGATTTCTGTTAAATAAAATATCTCCTTTTGAAGTGGACTTTGAACTTTGTAACTTTGCAGATCTTTTTTATGCTCAAACATCAACATTACAGACTAACTAATGTTGAAAAAGTGAAAAAGCATAATAAGACCCCTTTAAATCTAGTTTAAAACAAGTTCTTCATTTACTGTTCAAATTCATATTAGTTTCATATCATGAAACATTAAATTAGAATTTTTAAAAACCATTTCAAAAAAAGTTTAAATTTAATAACTTAATTTAATAAATAAGTTTTGTGGAGTTGCACCACATGACAATTTTACAGTCTAAATTAATCTTTCCAAGTCATAAAAAGTTACAATTATCTGATATTTAGGAGACTTACCAACATCAGCATAACTTCCTGTTTAATATTTTGGGGTTTTTTTCTGCATATTGGTTGCACCACATGACTTTGATTTCGAGGGAAAATGTTTTTAAAATATATATTTTTTTCCCTCAAAGAAATAATGATAATAGATTATGCTAAACTACTAAAAGTTTTCTTTTAAGATTTTTTATTCACTATGATAGTTTATCAGTACTGACCTTTACAAGTTGTATCACACTGACATTATTTACTTAGGGCCCTCTATGATGAAAGAGGTGTGTTTAAGTCATTGCATATATGAATTGCACTTTAGATAAATAAATATAGATGTTGTAATGCCAGCTTTAGGTCTTTTGGGATTGCTATGAACCAGCTTTGCATGTTGTTCAGTCGCAATATGGTCGAGTGGTGCGTCTTTAATCCATTCTCTAAAACTCCTCTCTGTAACTCCTTCAAAGTGTTCCCACTGAGAGTTTTGAGTGAAAGCCTTTCATAGGCACTATCTGTGTACCTTGATGTAACTTCCAATTACTGATAATTGAACAAATCGCACCCATTGGGACATCTCAGCACTTGGATGCTGTTGTGTCCTCTTTCCTTAATTTATGGATTTGTAGTTAATCTCCAACTACTTTATGCCTCATTTTCACAGTTGTCCTTCATGTTCACAGCCCGAATAATGATCCCTCAGCTGTGGGTTTTTTAAACTGAAAATGTGATAGTTATTTTAGTATGACTCACAGGTACAGGACATTTGCAACATAATTGTGTTCACATTACTTGGAATAGCCATGGAATATCTAAACAAATATTTTGTTTTTATAACAGTTATTATGTTATGATCATCTACTATTTAAAGCTAAATAATCATTGTTAAGTCCAGTTACAGTACATGACTCCAGTCTTGAAAAACAAAACATTAGTTAAAGACAACATGAAATAGTTATTTTTTTCTGTGCATATTTTCTGTTGGAAGTCCGGGCAACACATTTCAGAGAACCTTTTGCTTATTTTAATTATCCAACAGACTGGATCATGAATTTTCAGAGGTGCTACTTACAGTATAGGACATGTACATTCTAGAATGCATTTTATTGGACAAAAAATTCTATATTTAATTTTAAATGATCTGCTCTGTTTCAGTAAAAAGACTGTAGTGTACTTCTCTGCTCAAATATAATTTTGTCAGCTTCTGCTGGCACATAGATTACCTCAATGCAAACATAAAACAAAAGCCACTGATTTCCATTTTTGATTACATGAACAATTAAATGTCAAAATGACAATTTGCTGAAAATGTACTTACCTTCAGGTCATCCAAGATTGCGTTTCTTCATCAGAACTGACTTGGAGAAATTTAGCATAGTGAATGGGTGCCGTCAGAATGAGAGTCCAAACAGCTGATAAAAACACCACAGTAATCCACACAAATCTATTAATCAATAAATGTCTTAAGTGAAAAGCTGTGAAGTGATTAAGACATTTTTACTTCAAACCATTGCTTTCAGCTGAAATACAAGTCCTCTGTCATAATAATTGTAAAAAAAAAAAAAAAGTTGTCTTCTGAATAAGGAGAGAAATATGCTCAAATCAAGCACTGTTTACAAGGAAAAGCATTCCAAAACTGCTCTAAACAAATGTGTTGGTGGATTTTGATGTGAGAGGACAACAGGGGATGGACTTTAAACACTGGAGGAAGCATTATAATGGATTATGGACTCATATTTTGGCCAGAAGCAAAGGTTGAAAGTTAAAACATCTTAATGATGAGTTTGTTTCTAACAAACACGCAGCTTTTCACATCACAAGACATCCGTTGATTGACTGGAGTTGTGCAAGTTACTTGTAGATTATTGTGATGTTTTTATCAGCTGTTTGGACTCTCATTCTGACAGCACCCATTCACTGCAGAGGATCTGCTGGTGAGCAAGTGATGTGATGCTAAATTTCTCCAAATCTGTTACGGTGATGAAACAAACTCATTTACATCTTGGATGGGCTGAGGCGTATCGCTGTGTTAGTCATAGTGGGTGACTTACTATCCAACAAGCTTTGGTATTAAACAAGCTACCAAACATGCTATAGTAGGTAATGTTACAATGGCTAACATAGTGGACTCATTGAAAAATGCATTGGTTATAGTCAGTTTATTTATTTTTTTGGCCATGACTAATTTACTGTATTAATGACTCAGCATCATCTGTAATAAAGAGAAAAGAATCACTTCATCCGATGTTTAAAGTGAATAAAATGGCCTTGACAGCCTACTTGCTGCAGTTCCACAATGACTGAAGAACTTTGTTCTCTCCCACTGGACTCGTGTGTGTGTGTAGGTGAGGTAAAGGGGGAAAGCAGGCAGTGGATCAAAGCACTGTGAGGCAGGAGAGGGAGGCTTACAACATTTCTAAAATTCAAACCATTTTTATTTTGCCCTGTTTGTGTTTGCATTGTTTTACTACTTACACAATTAATTTAAGTATATAATTATGTGACTTACAATACACAGCATGGTTTTAATGATATTTTTAGGTGGGGGTATGACAACCCCCCGACCCTGCACGATTTCCGCCTATAAATTAAGCTACCAAAACCATTCAGATGGATTACAATAAGCTTACTTATAAGAAAAGACAGCATGAGGGTCAGATTCTGTAGTGACAGTTTGACTTGTCATCCCTGTTAATTCAGTGATTTACAGAATCTTGCAGCAAAGGTAATGTGTCACTTCCAGATCAATGAAGGTGGCCAAAAGACAACAGATAATGGTATAAGGTGTATTATTGTGCACGTGTGTGTTTTTTGCATGATGAGTATCTCAAGGTCATTCAATATACTTGGCTCACAGATGTTGCAGCAGTGTCCACTCTATAGATTATATAGTGATGTGGATTGTCTTACCGCTCAGTGCTATTGGTAACATAAACCTTCATTAATTATTGTTATCGTTTACCCATGCCTGATGCCTATTATGTTCGCAAACATCAATCCCACGAAATTTGAGAATCGTTGTATAAAAAAAACAAAGCCTCCCTTCCTCAATGCAAAGTTCTCAAAACCTGAAATAAAGAAATCCTGGGAGATTAGGCTATATTTAGTATTATTATATTATTAATCTCTAATGATAGTTGACGGCACCTTCCCTGTAGGCAGAGTCATGAGTTCATGGGTTTTACGCATTGTCCTATAATGTATCCTTGTAATATAATGACTGGAAAAAAAGTGCAGGATTTGTTAATCATAAATTTAAATAATTTTGACAGTATTTAAATCAGTTGCCTTAATGAACCAACTCACTAAAATATACTGGACTTCAAGATAGGAGAAAGGACATTCTAGAAATGTACTTGTACCTCTGCTTTCTTGTCTGGGGGAAAAATAGGGAAGTAGCCATTTGTGATGCTGTATCACTAATTAGCTTGTTACGGGAAAGAGAACCGCTGAGCTACTGTCATGCCACTGAAAAATCTTGTTATTAGCATTGCCACTTTTAGTTAGTTTCTCCCCAACATTGGTGATGGAGTGAAATTTCTACAATATATTCGGTCAGAAAGTCAATAAACAAAGGTCCTCACATTTCCGATGTGTATGTGTATGAGTCTCTTATACAGTATATTCAGTCTTTTACCTCTGTATATATTCTGTGGATTTGAATTAAATATTTTTTTAGTTCCTATATAAATAAAGTAATTTTAGTAATAGCAGAAGTATTATTAATAATAATAATAAATATTATTATTAAGTAATAAGTAATAATAATAATAATAATAACACTATTATTATTATTATTAACAATAACATTTTAACAATAATATTATTAATTAATATGAATTGATTATGATATAAATAATATTAATTAGTTATAAAATAATTAATATTATTATTAATAATAATAATAATAATAATAATAATAATCACTTTTAGTTAGTTTCTCCCCAACATTGGTGATGGAGTGAAATTTCTACAATATATTCGGTCAGAAAGTCAATAAACAAAGGTCCTCACATTTCCGATGTGTATGTGTATGAGTCTCTTATACAGTATATTCAGTCTTTTACCTCTGTATATATTCTGTGGATTTGAATTAAATATTTTTTTAGTTCCTATATAAATAAAATAATTTTAGTAATAGCAGAAGTATTATTAATAATAATAATAATAATAAATATTATTATTAAGTAATAAGTAATAAGTAATAATAATAATAATAATAATAACACTATTATTATTATTATTAACAATAACATTTTAACAATAATATTATTAATTAATATGAATTGATTATGATATAAATAATATTAATTAGTTATAAAATAATTAATATTATTATTAAATAATAATAATAATAATAATAATAATAATTATTATTATTATTATTGTTTATTAATTTACCTTGAATTCTTAGAAAGGCCCTTTATAAATAACACTTACAAATTAGCAATGTGTTTTAATTTTTATTATCATCATCATTTATAATAATTAAAAAATAATATATAATGCTTGCATTAGTAGTAGTAGTAGTAATAATAATAATAATATGATGATGATAAAAACAACAACATTATTATTATTATTATTATGTTATTATTATTATTATTATGATTATTCTCCAACGTTAATTGACAAATGATAATGATGATGATGATGATAATTGATATTATTGAAATTTACCTTGAGTTTTTAGAAAAGCTCTAAATAAATAAAATGTTATTGTTGTTGTTGTTAACAACAACAACAACAATAATAATAATAATAATATGATGATGATAAAAACAACAACATTATTATTATTATTATTATGTTATTATTATTATTATTATTATTATTATTATTATTATTACTCAAGGTCAATTGACAAATGATAATGATGATGATGATGATGATAATTGATATTATTGAAATTTACCTTGAGTTTTTAGAAAAGCTCTAAATAAATAAAATGTTATTGTTGTTGTTGTTAACAACAACAACAATAATAATAATAATAATAATAATAATAAAAATAATACCATGTCAACTTTCAGCACAGCAGCTGCAGTTGCATTATACTTTTGGACTATTTGGGTTAATCGGTCAGTGTGAATGTTCTTAAAATCCATCATTGTCAAAGTTTCTGTGCTTAAAATGTCTAGTGGTCTCATTTGAACTCAAACCTCTGTGCTGCTCTTGTTGGAATGATAGTCTGTGGAAAGCTTTCAGCTGTTTCGAGCTGTCTTGGCCTCACAGGTGGAACTAAACATGACAATGAACTGCATGAAGCTGCTTTCAGATCTCAGGGGTGGAGTCTCATTTTCCAGCAACTGTATCTGTTACCTGATAAGAAAATATCAGTTTCATATCATCAGAAGAACATTGGAGGCAGAAGAGAAAAACACTCTGGGCCATTAGAGTCGAAGAGTCTCTTTGCTGTGCTGCTACCACAAGATCATATCTGTTTCTCAGGACTCAAGTGAACTTAAGGCAATAAGGCAAACATTAATTTAAATGGGTAAATAGTTGAGTGCATTTCATGATGTTGTAGACCTAAACCATAACACATAATATGCCGTAGGTCTGGGTAAATGTCTGTGTAAGTTATTTGTATGTTACAATGGCTCCATGTTAAAACAGCTCTTAGTCATTCAAAGGATAATTAAATATATTTAATTTGATCAACACTTCATATTAGCAGTGTTGGGGGTAACACTTTACAAGTAATGTGAGTTATGTGATCAGATTACTTTCTTTCCCTAGCAACTAGTAAAGTAATGCATTGCTTTTTAATTTACGAGAAAATATCAGTTACTTTTTTCAAATAAGTAACAGCAGTTGCTTTGTTTTTCCATTTATTGACTGACAGCTCTCCTCTTGAGAGAAATTGGGACTAAGTGCAGAGACGTTTTGTGTGCTGTGTAAACATGATGGTTACTGTAGTTCTAGACTAAATGTGAACATGCATTTACTCGTCACATGCAAAAAAAACAAAAAACATTCAGTATTCCTTAATAGAAAACCATGAAAATCAAACTCAGAATATGACGCAAACCTGCAATAATTAAATATGTTAAATAACACATATGCTTTATTTAATCCCATTTTATTAACTAATGTCTACTGACCTTTGGTTATCCAGTTCATACTAATAAGCAAAAATGACTTCAGATTTTATATATATATATATATATATATATATATATATATTGCGGAAGAGTGTTGAACTTTCTTCTCCTGCATGTTATTCTTCATGTAATCCAGAATGACAGCACATTTCCTTCAGCCTGCAGGAATGGTTATCTATGATAGTGACGAGGGCCAGCATTTGTTCTCCTTTATACCAAGGGGCCAGATTACTAATCCGCGTCTACACACCTTTAACGCTGTTTTACTCAATTTCCTTTTTATTGAAGGAAATTAAAGCATAAAAAATGTAATTTGTTTTTAAAAAATGTATTTGTATGAATGAGCTATACCTAACCCTGCCCCTAAACCTACCCGTCACTGGGGTGTAGACAAATCGTACAAAATCGGACGAGTGAGGTCATTCGAATTCGTATGAATAGGCCCTTTTCACAGTGACGTCAGCTAACTTCCGCTTTCCCGCAAAACAGTGTATCTGTGCTTCCGTTACACCTTTACACCGGAGACTTCTCTGGAAAATGTAGGAAAAACTGGAAATATGAAAGGCGTTATTTAAGAGTTAAGACTAATAATGTTAATGTACTTACAGTCTATTCGGTAAGTTCGTTTGAGATGCCAGACGCCTCTACACTCTTAAAAATAAAGGTGCTTCAAAAGGTTCTTCAAGCGATGCCATAGAAGAACCCTTTTTGGTTCCACAAAGAACCATTTAGTCAAAGGTTCTTTAAAGAACCATCTCTTTCTTACCTTTTTATAATCTAAAGAACCTTCTTTCGCCACAAAGAACCTTTTGTGAAACAGAAAGGTTCTTCCAGATGTTAAAGGTTCTTTATGGAACCATTTAGACATAAAGGTTTTGGTTACACTTTACTTGAAGGGGTGTGCATAAGACTGTCGTCTACACACCTTTAACACTGTTTTACTCAATTTCCTTTTTATTGAAGGAAATTAAAGCATAAAAATTTTTAAAAAATGTATTTGTACGAATGAGCTATACCTAACCCTGCCCCTAAACCTACCCGTCACTGGGGTGTAGACAAATCGTACAAAATCGGACGAGTGAGGTCATTCGAATTCGTATGAATAGGCCCTTTTCACAGTGACGTCAGCTAACTTCCTGCATGTTTATGACAACTGTCATTAAGTGTCATTCGCTCAGTTATGTCATTTTTAATGCAAAGATGACATTGTTTGAGATGTCTTTGTTATAGGCTATGATTAGGGGTAAGGGTAGGGGAAGGGTTAGGTTAGGGTTAGGTCAAATAATGTCATATTTGCATTAAAAATTACATAACTGAGCGAATGACACATAATGACAGTTGTCATAAACATGCATAAAACCTCCTTCATATTCATGACATGTGTCATGTCATGATTATGAAGGTGTCATGTCAGTCTTATGCACACCAGATGTTAAAGGTTCTTTATGGAACCATTTAGACATAAAGGTTTTGGTTACACTTTACTTGAAGGGGTGTGCATAAGACTGACATGACACCTTCATAATCATGACATGACACATGTCATGAATATGAAGGTTTCTTATGCATGTTTATGACAACTGTCATTAAGTGTCATTTGCTCAGTTATGTCATTTTTAATGCAAAGATGACATTGTTTGAGATGTCTTTGTTATAGGCTATGATTAGGGGTAAGGGTAGGGGAAGGGTTAGGTTAGGGTTAGGTCAAATAATGTCATATTTGCATTAAAAATTACATAACTGAGCGAATGACACATAATGACAGTTGTCATAAACATGCATAAAACCTCCTTCATATTCATGACATGTGTCATGTCATGATTATGAAGGTGTCATGTCAGTCTTATGCACACCCCTTCAAGTAAAGTGTTACCAAGGTTTTTCTATGGCATCGTGAAGCACCTTTATTTCTAAGAGTGTACCCGAACGAGGATGAGAATAGATAGCAGCAGTCATCCTCTAATCATATTTGTGGCAGTTGTACAAGCGTTTGGGTGAACTCCATGCTGGTAGCGATAGCTTACAATGCTAGCGGAAGTAAGAATACCCTGCTTCGCGTCAGAACGGAAGTTGCGTGACGTCATGTGAAAAGGGCCTATTAGCTACCTCATGAAATACATACGAATTGGTTGTGAGATCGGGCTGGTAAATCACACCCCTTTCCATCGCTGCTTTTACGGTGCTTCGAGTGTGCTTGAGCCGTGTGCTCTCGTCTGCGTGTACTGTTTCATGTTGGAGCGTGGTGTTCAGATCCCGGCACTCATGTCTTGAGTTTCGGTTTCGTGTCGGGGTCCGGACACTCGCGCTCCATGTTCTGTCTGTTGTGGGAGCGTGCGGTCTCGAGTTCGCTCGGCCGTTGTCCTGTTTCGCACTTTAAAGTACACAGACGAAACATCTCATTTTCATAATGACCAGCACAATCTACCAAGAGCAACGCAAATTACCGCCTGCTTTAAGACGTGCTTTTTTTTGGACGTTAAATAATTGTCAGGGTTCTGTCACTTCGGTCTAGTGTAATTCATCGTTTTGTGACAGAGCCCTGACACTCGCGTCATGTCATTGTTTTCATGTGAGCGTGCGGCTTCGAGTGTGCTCGAGCCGTGTGCTCTCGTCTGCGTGTACTGTTTCATGTTGGAGCGTGGTGTTCAGATCCCGGCACTCATGTCTTGAGTGTCGGTTTCGTGTCGGGGTCCGGCCCCTCGCGCTCCATGTTCTGTCTGTTGTGGGAGCGTGCGGTCTCGAGTTCGCTCGGCCGTGCGCTCTTCTGTCCACGTGTGTTGTGTTTTGTGAAGCACGCGGTTTGTGTTCAGCCGCGTGCTTTTCTTGTTGTCTTGTGTGAACACGCGGCTTATGAGTTTTCTCATTAGCTGCGTGTTCGTGTCTTTTGTTCTAGCACATGGCTTGTGATTTGTTTTGCTGGCCATGTGCTTGTGTTTTGTTTTGTGTGAGCACATGGCTTTTTGTCTTTGATTCGGTGTGCCATGTGCTCATGTCAATTGTCTTGACCCCTCCCATCTTGTTACCTGATTATTAGTTAATTTGCCCCACATGTGGTCCCTCGTTACCCTCCTCATTTGCTCTCCATTTATTCTCCTTGTGTTTGCAGTCCTGGGTCAGTTCGTCATCGTCTCTCCCTGGATGTGTCGTGTCCAGATCCTGCCTTGCCTTGCCAGCCTGTTTTTCCCCCACGGGGTAGTTTTTGTTGCTGTTTTGTTTATTTTTATTATCAATAAAAGCCCATTCTCTGCAGTACAGAGTCCTCGCTCCATCCTCTACCCGAACCCTGACAATAATGGCACAAATAGGAATAATTTGACGAGCGTAAACGTTAGTAAATCGTCTAGCGTGATTTATTTTAATAGCCTACTCTCCTCCCATAAATTTTGTGTCTGAAAGGGAAACTCCTACAAATGCATAGATGAGTCGCAAAAATAACTGCGCTAATTCTTTACTGCACGTCTTTAGTAAATCCTGACAGTACTATTTTAACGCCAAAAGACGGTTTGTGCTGGCGCAAGGTGTGAGAGGGCTTTTTACATTTGCCAAAAATAGAATGTTTTATATCAAAAGCAAACACAGCCCAGAAGAGGAAAAGTAACACAAAAGTGAAGTATTGCATAAAAAATCTCGTAAAAAGTAACTAAGTAATGTAATCAGTTACTTTTTTGGGAGTATAACACAATATTGTAACTTTCCCCAACATTGCATATTAGTGCATATTTCACAGTACAATCAATGAATAATACATAATAAATAAATGTTATGTCATTTATTTTGTACAAAATTATAGTTAATCAAGTCACAATAAAATCTTAATTATTCATTTATTTACACTGCTTAAAAAAATAAGTATTTTTATTAGTATGTTATACTACTATTATTCAGTCCCCTTTTCAGACCATTACTTAGCAAATCTACAGCAGTTATCATTAAAGGAAGTGCACCTTTAATCTGAGCTGATGGCTTGCTAAACACCATCTTTTCAAGTCATTTATGCATTTGCCAAATGTTTTAAAGCCACATACCGTTTATTCAAGGTGTAGCCTACATATTATGAGTTCACGCTTTCCCTACATTGGGGTCATACCAATGACCTTTGTGTTAATAGCACCATTTGCTACTGTATGAGCTAAAGGAACCTTTCAATGTGTTTTTATCCGTACATGGCTGAAAGTGTTGATGTATGAGCTGTTTTCTCTGCAATTAGTCCTTTCATAACCACCAGTTTGACCCATTCATGCAGCTGCAGAGCTGTTTTAATTGAACGACAGGGCAGTGTACTTTCTCTTTTCAGCATGTTTTACAGTTCAAAAAGACCTGAAATGCCACGCAGATATTCGTATTATAATCTGTTCATTTACAAGAGCCATCCGGACGAACTGATTCACAAGAATGAATCATCCTTTTCAAAGCTACGTAGGACAGATTCACTGGAATTAATTGAAATTTCCCAAACTACATATGAGGAAAAGAGACCATTTAGGGTGATACCGATATCAGTACTGATTATTTCTTGAATGGATATAAGAATAATGTTCATAGAAAGAAAGAAAGAAAGAAAGAAGATCGTTACACTTGAAGGCAAGTCAAATCCACATAACACATAATGGCTATTAATAACACATTTATTACAAAAGCAAATATGAACACAAATAAATACAAATATTTATACAGCTACAGAAATGTCATTAATACTTTCTTAAATATTTCTTAATCTCCTTAAAACAGTCATGTGACAGCTAAATATGTTTTGACACAAACATTAAACAAAAGTACTGAAAGCATTTTAAAATTGATGTAGAAACCCATATTTTGTTTGAATACAATTTTAATAATGATATTTTTTTAAAGCACTCCATATCAAATAAGTAGCATGAGAATATCAATATTTCAAAATGTAGAATTGATGTGGCCATCCGTAATGATGACATGCTTGTGCAGTGACTCTCAGAGCAGCTCTGGAGATTCACATGAAGTGTCCTCATATAGTGACAACAGACCCTGAAAACATCATTAGTGTCACATGTAGAGCATGTGTAGTGGACGGAACTGTGCTGCTTTTCACTGAGAGACTTTTCATATTCATAGACACTAGTCCATATCATGATTTGAAATCTACAGCCCTACTTTTGATTTATTCCAAATCGCTAAATTCTGTGACATTCTAATTTGTACAAAAAAATAAATAATAAATTATATCTGGATTCTGCAATTCCATCAGCGTATTTTTTTGCATTGTGGAAATCATAGGTCGCTGTAGGCAGTGATTCTTCAATGAAACGGACTTATTGACCAACATGACAGAGCCAAGTTTCCCATACAAAGACGGAACTTGCCGATTAACCACAATTGTGCGATGCATTGTTGTGGAAACGAACTAGCTTCACGACTGTTTCCCGAACACAGTCACATCTCCGTCATTTGAAACCCATTAATTCAACAGTATAGGGCCGTTGTTAATGATGTCACATGCATGTGCTGGAGTAATAACTATTTAACTGATTAAAGATCTCTAAGATGCTGCTGTATTGAACATGGCACCTAATGACTAATTTACTGTTTTTTGTTCCCTGTCATTTTGGTTTATTTGATGTTTGATTCATCACAGGTTCACTCTTATGTCATATTCTGGGGTTTCCTTAGGTGTTTATGCACTCTTCAAAAACTGCCCAAGAGCAGCAACTTAAATTATATTAAACTGACTTAAAAAATCGAGTTGATTCTCGTATACCTCAAGTGACTCTGAAAAATGCTTATGCCTTCATGTGGTTACAACATACTGACTATGAGAAACTTTGCAAGTATATGTCAACTTATTCTACTAACCCTAAACCTAACCTAACAGTCTACTCTCAGAGTTAGGAGACATGTATTTGCAAATTAATGAGAATTAGTTGACATGTAGTTGCAAAGTTACTTATAGTTAGTAGAATGTCTAAAGTGGAAAAATAAAGTTTAACCCACTGTTTTAGTGATTTATGTGTTGAATGTTAAGGACAGCACACACTGAATCTTTCACTTTGGTTAATTTCCTTGTCAACATATCATTGGGCTAAAACCCACGAATCAAGACTGCCATTGTTGTCATGGAGGAAATAATCACCCTTAAAGTGAGACAAAAGTGTACAATGTGTACAAATTACCTGCATGGATCAATAAATACAATTTATTAATTTAGCTTCATATGCACAGTGAAGTTTATTAACACTTGAGCACACTGAAATCTTTAAAAATGTACTTTAAAAATCACCCTTACTTACAGGAAAAGTCACCTGTTTCATAGAATGACCTCTAAACAAGACAACGGAGAGCATTTTCTGACTAGACATTGTGAGTTTTTCACAGTGTGCCATATGTGTGAACCACATAAAGTGCTGCTGGGATCTGAGTGTTATTATATTACTGGGTCTGTCCTGCTTACTCACTGAACTTCATCCAGCATGAGTGAAGTGCTCAGTATTGGACTAAACCTTATGTCCTCGTTCGCTACACTGTGTTTTGTGTGTGTCTTCCGCCTCCCACGTGCTCCATGTTTATTTTAGGCCCTTATTTGGTCCTTCCCATTCCTGTCATGATTATTATTATTGATTCCAGGTGTTCCCTCATTAGTTTCCTTGATTAGTCCCATGATTTAAGCCCTGTGTGTTTCCATGTCTAGCGTGCTGTCTTGATCGTCTATTCCCGTGTCCTACGTGTGATTCCTTTGGTGTCATTAAAGACGGTTAATTCTGTATTCTCCTACGTTCTTCTTGTTCTTTGTTCCTCACTCTTCACTGTCACATCATGACAGAAGACAGCACCAAACAAACAGTAAGCGGCGCCCCTTCTCTCCATTTTATTTTCTCGTTTTTTGCAAGTCTTTTAGTTTTTCCTGGTTTTTCTCTGCAGCATGGAAATCGCCGCTCGCTTCTCCGTCCTAGACCTCAGAGATTTCCCCTTTGTTGAGTACGCTTGTGGGAATTCTGCGGGCTCGCCGCTGCGACGGCGTTGGACGGCGCTACCATCAACTCACTGTTCTGGCTCGGGGCAAATTACCATCGCCCCGTGGACCTCCCAGACACCACTGGACTAAGTTGGAGGGAAGGGATCCTCCGGTATCTGGAGAGCGTCTGACCCCGATCCAGAACCAGCCCGCCGTCAAGCATGCCGGCCGCGGCTCTTTCCAGCCTGCCGGCCGTTCCTGAGTCAGGCCTTTCGGCCGCGCCGTTGTCACGTCCGCCGGCCACTATGAAGTCAAGCCCACCAGCTGCGGCTCTCTCAAGTCTGCCGGCCGGCGTTGACCCAAGTCCTCTGGCCGCTGTAACGACAATCCCGCCGGCCGCCCAGTTCACCTGTAACCAAATGAGGAGGATGAGGTGTAAAATACTCTTCACAGCCCTCATCCCAGCCCCAGAGCTCGCTCCAGTGTCGGCTTTTGCCCCAGAGTTTTCTCCCATGAGGGCTCCAGTCCCTGAATCCAGTCCAGAGCGCACTCCTGTGCCCACGCCTCCAGAGCACCCTCCAGAGCACCCTCCAGAGCCTGCTTCCCGAAAGCATCCTCCAGAGCCCGCTCCTCGAAAGTGCCCACCGGTGCCTGCACCTCCAGAGCGCCCTCCGGACCCTGTTCCAGCCAAGATGCCTGTAATTCTCCCCATATATATATTTTTTTGGGGGGGGTTATAGGGCTCCAGCCTTAGAGGCCGGGGCGGGGGCTGGGGCTGCGGCCTCAGAGGCTGCTCTGCCATGGCGTCCTGAAATGTATGCTCCGCCATGACTCCCCGAGTCCCCTGATCCGCCATGTCCTCCTGAGTTCTCTACTCCACCATGGCCTCCTGAACTGTCTGATCTGCCATGGCCTCCTGAATTGTCTTATCCGCCATGGCACCACAAACTGCCTGATCCGCCATGGCGCCCACCCCCCATCCCCATTGAATGTTGTGAGGCCTGAGGACGCGGAGTAATGTCAGACTCTGTTTTGTGTGTTTTCCGCCCCCCACGTGCTCGGTTTATTTTAGGCCCTTATTTGGTCCTTCCCATTCCTGTCATGATGATTATTATTATTACTGATTCCAGGTGTTCCCTCATTAGTTTCGTTGATTAGTCCCATGATTTAAGTGTTTCCATGTCTAGCGTGCTGTCGTGAACGTCTACTCCCGTGGCCTACGTGTAATTCCTTTGGTGTTAATGAAGTCTGTTAATTCTGGATTCTCCTCGTTCCTCGCTCCTCACCGTAGGCACATCGTGACAATGTCACTACAAGAAATCAAAACAGTCTACTCTTATATTTTATTGAATATTGCAGTGATTAGAGAAATTAGCAAATGACAATGATCCAATCAATTCTCAATGGACAAAATAAAGCCCTGCAATTTTTTTATTGTTCGAGAAGATATCACTCGGATATATGTTGTAATATATAAATGAAAAAAACTATTACAGTTGCCGTTTCATGACGACTTTAAAACCCTACACTTTTGTGGCATTTTAAGCTCACTAAATTTTAGTTAATGTTTCTTGCACCAGTTATACATGAGCTTTCTTACAATTTTGATTTCTTTAAAGTGTCCATGACATGGATTTTTTTTCACATTTTAATGTGTTCCTTGAGGTTTGCTTATAAAGGTTTGTTAATAAAGGTTGCAAAAATAAATAAATAAATCAACCCTCATTCTGACCTTCTGTCTGAAATGATCAATTTTTAAGGGTGGCTGCCTTAAGGCTCATCAGTAAACAGTCGATGTGGTGATTGGCTAATGTCATTGCATATGAAAAAGTATCAATGCTCCCTCACTATTGAACATGAGTAAGTGTTTTGAAAACATTATCCATATAAATAATGTTGTGTTTTACAGACAAAGTGTTGCGAAATAGGTAAGGGCTTGCCATGTAGTTGCTGTCAGATACAATGCAGTTGGCCGTTTCATTGTTCAACAGACGTTTCTTTGCCAAATCTCCATTAGACTGTGCTTCATTTACAAAACAATCTAAAAAAAAATCTACTTGTTCCTGATGTTGGAGTCTTTCTGAAGTCTGAACAGAGACATGCAGTAAGTGTGCTGATGAAACAGGAAGCATCAAAGCAAATATTCAAATACTCTTCCATTTGTCCTGTTGTCGGGAGACGCTTAAGCGCATTTTTGCCATTTTTGGAGCTTGGTTACATATATACTGTATATATATTTTTTTACAATTCTGTTTGGTGACACTAGTGACATGCTTCACCTTTAAAGCTTATAAATAAAGATTCTAAAAGATAGAATTGGCTCCAAATCCTCAGCTCATGGTTTTAAGTTGATAGTGTGTTTTTTAATATTATTTAATATTAAAATCTTGTTAAATATTGTTATACATTAAATTTTTGACGTGTGATTCGCAGATGATGTTGTTCTCAACCTCTGAAGAGAAACTAGGTGTCAGTTTGGAAGAAAAAAATAGATTTTATAGTTCCCATAGAAACAATATCCTTTAAATACTCTCAGTATTACTAATCTGATGGACTGAGTGAACCTTGCAAGAAAAGACAGCAACATCTTCAGCTAACATTTATCTCAGGTTTTTATTAAACCAGTGTGTTCAATATTTTTGTTTACTTATCTGTGTGTAAAATTTCCACATATTCAAAGGTTAATTTAGCCCAGTGGCAGCAGCTGTTATCCTGAACTCCCCAATGATTTCATCTAGTATCTGATATACTTCTTTTGCATCACATGCTTTAGAAACAGGGTTTGCCTTGCATTAGAGAAAAGGCATTCACTTTTTTTCTTCTTGTAATCATGAATATTTAGGTTTAACATTTAGCTTTATGGCAGTATGCGGTAGTTTCCATGGTGATGTCATGTTCAACTATAACTTGATATAAGGACATCTGAAATGTCCAATTACATCCTTCTTTATATTTATTATACTGTGTCTTTATAGACAACTTAACTAGTACGATTTTAAGGTTATATTAGTTACAATCAACACAACAAAAATAGTTGCTGTGTTTCATAATATGCAAAATATTGGTATTTTGTTAACAACCAGTTTAACATAGTACGTTTGTCAAAAGTTAATATACACATGATATATTATCATTATTTTTTATTGGTTGATTGATTACAGTCTGGAGTCCCAGTGCTTAAGAACCATATATTTTTGTATTTGTGACAATGTAATTATTTAGCCATTGTTTTGTCACATATTAGTGTCTAGTGAAAATGCACCTCACATAAAAACCACAATTAAGACTTAATGTGTGTAATAATTCATGTTCCTAGACAAAAATTCTGGTGGTAAATTGTCAACTGAGGTAAAAATTAGAAGTATATCTTTGTGGCTCAAATTTTACAAGCAAGCAACGTGATTCTTGCAAAGCAATGTAATCCGTGTATTATATTGCAGCCGAATGGCCAATAGCTCATTTTTATTTACTTGTCAAAACCAATTTTTACTTACTCAACGAGTGTCAGTTTGGCCCTTGCGTACTGTATATCTGTAGCTCTTGACGTGTATTAATGCAAAAAAAAAAGCCTTTTATTGCTATTTTCTACCAAATTGTTGCCTGAAACTGCTTTCTATTTAGCAATATAATGGAAAGTGTTCAGTTCATGATGAATAATGACCACACATTTGGACAGTTGAGCAATTATTTTGACTCAAGGTTGGTACAACCTAAAAACGGTTGCTTATTCAGACTGGATTTGCAGTGAATATAAAATATGTTCTTAATGACAGTGAACCCCTGTAATTTTTTTCACCGTCCCATCATTTTCGTGACTTTTCATTTTGACCTTTTTCTTTTCTCTCCTCTCTGTCTGTTATGAAGTGAGGAGCTGTTTATTGGATGAGGCGTTCGCTGGCAGGGGCTGATGGGTCCTGCCATCAGAGCACCACCGTCCTGTGTGTGCGAGGGCAGCAGTGGGCGTGAGTGGGAGACTGAATCAAAGGTGAGCTCCTGCTCAGGCATCCAGCGCAACTCTTTCCTCTGACATTCGCTTCCTTCAGCTTTATGTAACAGTTTACTGGGACCAAACATAAAGAAATGACTTAATTCTCTCTCAGACATTGATTTGTCTGAATGTAAGCGAAAGCCAGCTGTCTTTTCTCTTTTAGGTGTTCGGTTAGATTACCGTCATTCCGGTGAAGAGGAGCTTAGTGCCTGAAACCTCGTGTCTATCTTGTTGAAGGTTAGAGTCGAGCTCTCCTGCACTTACTCCATTAGCTGTTTGCCAATAGCACAGTGCAACACCAATATTTACACTAATGGCAGGTGATTTTGAGGGACCTCGGTTACCCCTTACAGGAAGCCGAACCCCTCCTTTCTGTGATATTTTTAGCAGTGCAACTCACGTGCCTGAGGATTGATGCCTGTAACTCTGCTCTCATCTTCAGTGATCTTTTGTTTCGCTTGAGATTTGGTATGGAGGTGGAAAGACTTGATAATACCGAGTTATGCAACTGGCATTGAAGAAGATACAAGTGCAGCCTTCCTTAAGTAAATGCGGTTCATTTTCTGTCTCATCTGTAGGGAGCTTTGGTGAATTGCCGGGTCCCCTTGGGTCATTCCTGCTATTTAGCACCTTTTGAACTCTGCAACTTCTAAAAAATGAATATGATTGTGTTGTAATTTAAGGAAGCATTATAAAAGGGTATTTTTTTCTGAGTGTTCTTGCTCAGGCACTTTATAAATTACAACGTGATCTTTTTAAAGCAATTTCAAGAAAATGAAGAGGATGGAAATAAAGAGCTGGAGTTATATTTAAGTTAATTTAGGAAATTTGTAAACTTTGTTAAAAATACGTCTTTTAACCTTCTGATTTCTGTCATTTTATCAGAGAAAATAGAATATTTGAGAACAATGGTTCTTAGTCTTTCTAATTCCATTGTCCACATCACAATTTAAATGCCACATGACTTTTTCAGAGGTTTGTAATTTATTGCATAAGAATTAAAGGATAATAATAAAGGATAAGGATAATTTAGAGCTCGGCTAAACCAGAAAAAAAAAAATATATCCAGTATGAAAATGCCAATGGAGTTTTAAAATTGTATTAATTTAGATTAATTCAAGTAGATAAACTTAATTTAGATAATTTAGTTTTTGTTTACAAAATATATGTATAGGTACTGTGTTTATTTATTATTAATATATAAATACACACACATAAAGTATATATTTTGAAAATATTTACATGTATATGCATTTATATAGTTATATAATTATATTTTATATTATATATATATATATATATATATACTGTATATATAAATATATTTAATATATAAATATATCATATTTTTCTTAAATATATACATGCATGTGTTTGTATTTATATATACTAATAAATATACACAGTACACACTCAAATATTATGTAAACAAAAACTTTTATTTTGGATGTAATTAATCGCGATTAATCGTTTGACAGCACTAATATATATAAAATTGTAATCAGTTACAGTTACTGAGAAAACATGAGTTATTAAATTACAGTTACTCACATTCAAACAAATTTACAAATTTTACATACAAATTTGATTGATTTCGTTCCCAAATTGCATTGACTGCTTTAAAATATGAGACACCAATGTTTCAAGAGTTTAGGACACAGAATAGGACACATGCTTATTCGATAACAGTTTTATTTCCTATTTGGATTTATGTATATGCTTTATTTTTTAAGATTAATCATTTCTTCCGAGGTATTGTTAGATGCCAGTGTTTCCTGTCATAGCTATGCATATATTTGATTTCAAAAACAGTATCAAAGCTATTCAACTATATCTTATGATTTTAAATCTGTATTTAAGCTCAGAACAGCCTCCAAGCAAAAGTCTGATTTGTGGTGGCTGTGCTTTAAAATTCAATTATTATAAGCTTAATTCAAGTGATGAAGGTTTTTGAAAGTCTGACGGTAATCAGCGTTGAGTACTGTAAGGATAACCCTGCCTGGTTTAATTGTTTCAAAATTATTAACAGTTGAAAACATTCATTAGAAATAGAAATAGTTACATTACATTTTAAATGGGGTAACTTGTAATCTGCAACCTATTATATTTCCAAAGTAACCTTCCAGCACTGTGTATAGCATTGTATAATCTTATTTAATACAGACACAGTTCATAGAAAGAGAGAACTGTACCTAGAGGACTGTAGATTACATAACAGCCTGTATTAGTGTCAGTGTACTAAAATTTCTTAAATGCCACGTTCTGTGACATCAGTGACAAATATCTTTTTGTTTCCTAGAATCACACAATTCAAAATATCTCTGGTTGCTCAGGTAGTGACCCTAAACGTGTCATTGTGCGCAATTGTGTGTCAGGTAGATGCTAAATGTAAAACCACATGGTTATCTTTCTTTGACTCATTTAGTTGCCAAGGCAACCACATGTTCTTTATCATTTTCAGTAGTGATGTGTTGTAAAAATAGAGAAACAGTAGTGGAAGTGTTGAGAATGTTGCATATTTAAACCTCGCTGGGTTCATTTTGTGGATTTCCGGTGGGCTGCTTTGACTTGGAGGCTCAATAATAATTTTAAAGCAAGATCCATTTACTGATATACTAATAAATATACACAGTACACACTCAAATATTATGTAAACAAAAACTTTTATTTTGGATGTAATTAATCGCGATTAATCGTTTGACAGCACTAATATATATAAAATTGTAATCAGTTACAGTTACTGAGAAAACATGAGTTATTAAATTACAGTTACTCACATTCAAACAAATTTACAAATTTTACATACAAATTTGATTGATTTCGTTCCCAAATTGCATTGACTGCTTTAAAATATGAGACACCAATGTTTCAAGAGTTTAGGACACAGAATAGGACACATGCTTATTCGATAACAGTTTTATTTCCTATTTGGATTTATGTATATGCTTTATTTTTTAAGATTAATCATTTCTTCCGAGGTATTGTTAGATGCCAGTGTTTCCTGTCATAGCTATGCATATATTTGATTTCAAAAACAGTATCAAAGCTATTCAACTATATCTTATGATTTTAAATCTGTATTTAAGCTCAGAACAGCCTCCAAGCAAAAGTCTGATTTGTGGTGGCTGTGCTTTAAAATTCAATTATTATAAGCTTAATTCAAGTGATGAAGGTTTTTGAAAGTCTGACGGTAATCAGCGTTGAGTACTGTAAGGATAACCCTGCCTGGTTTAATTGTTTCAAAATTATTAACAGTTGAAAACATTCATTAGAAATAGAAATAGTTACATTACATTTTAAATGGGGTAACTTGTAATCTGCAACCTATTATATTTCCAAAGTAACCTTCCAGCACTGTGTATAGCATTGTATAATCTTATTTAATACAGACACAGTTCATAGAAAGAGAGAACTGTACCTAGAGGACTGTAGATTACATAACAGCCTGTATTAGTGTCAGTGTACTAAAATTTCTTAAATGCCACGTTCTGTGACATCAGTGACAAATATCTTTTTGTTTCCTAGAATCACACAATTCAAAATATCTCTGGTTGCTCAGGTAGTGACCCTAAACGTGTCATTGTGCGCAATTGTGTGTCAGGTAGATGCTAAATGTAAAACCACATGGTTATCTTTCTTTGACTCATTTAGTTGCCAAGGCAACCACATGTTCTTTATCATTTTCAGTAGTGATGTGTTGTAAAAATAGAGAAACAGTAGTGGAAGTGTTGAGAATGTTGCATATTTAAACCTCGCTGGGTTCATTTTGTGGATTTCCGGTGGGCTGCTTTGACTTGGAGGCTCAATAATAATTTTACAGCAAGATCCATTTACTGTACCCTGAAGTCAGTGCGCTTATGAGCTCTTTATCACACAGACATCAGGTATTCAGATCTGAAGTATATACAGTAGATGTAAAAAGTGTAATAATTACTGGTTGAAATCCAGTGACGGCTGCGAACAGCAGTCCTGCTGTGAATTACTGTCATCCCTGTGAAACAAACTCTGAAATCTGCTTTTCACGGTCAGAGTTCTCAGCAGTGGTTACCATGACAACTCTGTGTTATATCTCATTCTCTTTGATATACTGCAATGGATTATGGGCCCTGGGCATTATGTAAGAGGAGATTTAGCGCTAAAGGTGTTTCCTGCTCTGATTTCTCCTCTGGCACATTAGCATCCTTGCTTTAATTAGTCATTTACTGATATTAAGCTGTCATCCCAGATGATGAGAACACGTGGTTTGGATGATGCTACATTAGACTGGCTGATTGTATATCTCTTACACACTGAAACATATAAATTGATTTAAAGTGCATTTAAATATAGGTCTAATCAAAAACCATGGTTTTGTTGAGTTTGTCTAAAGCAAATTTGTAGGTCTAAAAAGTATTTGATGCTTTTTGTTGCTTTAAATCAAATGAATGGGAAAAATACTTCCGGAACCAGCGCCACTGATAAAGTTGGTGGACACTAATGCACTCTATAGACAATTTGGTTACACTTTATTTCGATAGTCGTCTTTAGACATTCTACTAACTATAAGTAACTTTGTAACTACATGTCAACTACATGTCAACTAATTCTCATTAATTTGCAACTACATGTCTACTAACTCTCAGAGTAGACTGTTAGGGTAGGTTTAGGGTTAGTAGAATAAGTTGACAAAGAAAGTGTTAGAAGATATTAAGCAGACAGTCTACTAATACTCTACTAACTGCTAGTTGACATGTAGTTGCAAAGTTACTTACTGTTAATAGAATGTCTAAAGTGGACTATCGAAATAAAGTGTTACCGACAATTTAACTTTTGCTTACAGTGAAATCAAGATGTTTATACATATATAACAAATAAGAGTATTTAAAGGGGTCACGAACTGAGAAATCAAAATTCCCTTGATCTTTTGAAATATAAGAGGTCCCTGTACTATAAAAACATCCTTTAAGTTTCAGAACTCAAAACTTTCTCGTTAGTCTAAAAATAGGTTATATTGAAGCCAGTCTGCCAAAACGACAGCTTGTGGAGGATACCATTCTATGATGTAAGTGTGTGGATAAGCAGCGCCTCCGCAGAAGAATATCAACGCCTGCTTCTACATCGCTGCCTGTTAAGCCCCGCCCACCAATTCATGCACATAGAAGGTAAATGACGAGAGCGGCAAATGCAGGTCTACTTAGAAACAAAACGATAAAGATGCTCCAAAGACAACAAGATACCGTACAGTGCCAAGTTGTTGGAGAACACTGTCATTGCATCGCCTTCCTTCTGGTCCCAATATTAGGAAAGAGTGGATGAATTTTATTTTTAATGAAGATCCAGACCGCGTCAGTAAGAACTAGGTCTTTTCTTTTTGCTTAATTTTACTGTGGATTCGTTTACAAACAAGGCACAATTCGACGCGGCATTTTCAGAAAGATTGAAACTAAAAGACGATGCTGTGCCGACTATATTGGATCTGACTGTAATGTTCCAACACACAATTGTGAGTAACTGTTTTTATTATGTGGTGGTCACTGTTGCTTTGTCTGTTATTACTCTTCGCTTATATGTACTGTAGCGTCTGGACCACTCCAACACACAATATATATTTTGTTAGCTAGATTTCACAAATACTTTGTAACACCCCAGGATGCCTGAGAATTTATGCGTTTTTAATCTAAATCACAGCAGCGCCCATCTATGAAGGGTATACGCTGTCAAATATACACAACTGTTAGCCAATCGTAGCAGTGGGCATTTACTTCCGAGTCTAGAATCCGTCACGCCTATTCAAACAGAGCGTTCAGATGAGGGAGGTTAAAAACAAGACAGAAAATAGCCTATTACTTCTCAATTATGATGTTTTTAGATGTAAAAAACATTACAAGTGGACCTCAGAGAACAGTACAAAATAATAAAAAGGCAGTTCAGTCCCCTTTAACAATAAGAGTATGTAATAAATGAGAGTATTTTATTTTTATGTTGGTGCAAAGTATTTTTTTTTTCAGTGCATCCTGGCGGCTGTTTCTCACACAAAGCTTTCATATGGCTTTCGAAGTCTCCTAAAACAGACTTCAGTGCTACATTTTTCTTTGAAAAGAAGCTGAAACAGACCAACAGACTGGTTGGTTAAAATTGTACTGTTAGTCATAAGACTGTGGGTTTGAGCCACGATCCATGCCAATCTTGAGCCATCGCCACTGTGCTCTTGAGCAAAGAAATTAACCTTCTGCTTGATCAAGGTGAATTTCAAGGTGTGTGCTGTAAGTTGCTTTGGATAAAAGCATCCATACTTGTAACTAAACTACAGATTTGTGCTCTCCAGGGAGTGCAAGGCATCTCTTTTTAATGTGTTATGCTTGTTGAATTAAATTCTATCAGGTTTCCCAAATGTTACATCATAAATATGCAAACCCTTTTTTCTCTTCTGGTCACAATTCTTTTGAAAGAATTGAAAGAAGATTACTTTTTCTGTCAATATTAGTTTAACTCACAATCAAAGCTTATAAAATGCAATTTATTGCAAAGAGAGAGAGAGAGAGAGAGAGAGAGAGAGAGAGAGAGAGAGAGAGAGAAGTTTCCTGCAGGATCCCATTAGTAAGAACAAGACTATCAGTCTATAGAAACAGTCTATCTGAAAGACAGTTAAATATTATTACCTTTTTTTGTGATATATTTAGACATGGTTTCACAGTAGTATAAAGTGAGGAGCTCTTATAATACCTGGAGAGAGTTAACTATTAGCATTCCCATTCATTTCAGTGTCAGTGGCCTGGATGGTGCATGCAAGTCCCAGAAGTACATGTTTGGTAATTAGGCATCTTTGCTCATGAGCATTTAGGTATGGATACATGTGACTAATCATTGTAAATCTACAGGAAAATTACACCCAATTCTGATTGGGTGATGGAAACACAAGAAAGTACACATTCCCAAACCCTTTACTAACAACTTTCCTGTGGTGTGACATAAAAGGCAGTTAAGACACTTTTAAGAGCACTTAAATCATATTGCAAATACATTTTTTTTTGTCATTTCTAGATATTTGCCTCCAAATACACTTTGCACTTTGATATTTGCAATGAATGTGCACTTACAGGGCCCTATTTTAACAATTTAAGCACATGGCGCAGATGTACTTAGGGCGTGTCCGAATCCACTTTTGCTAGATTAACAATGGGGGGAAAAAATGGTTGGCGCACCAGGCGCATGGTCCAAAAGGGTTGTACCTATTCTCTTAAAGAGTCACTGGCTAACGTCATTGCATAGGAAACAGTATCAATGCCTCCTCACTATTGCAGGTGAGTGCTTTCACAACATGAAAAAAAAGGTAATTTTCAGACAAATCATGAAATCAGTTTGTGATGCAGCTGCAATCAGATCCAGTACCACTTCATCTTTCAACACCATGACACTGTGTCTCGTTTAAAAAAAAAAACTATCTACTTGTTCCTTACAGTGAGATCCTTCCAATATTTGTACTAAGACAAGCTGTTTAAACCAAACGCAATAAAAGCAAACATTTTTTTCACTGCATTTGTCCTCTTGATGACAGATTTAAGCACAAGCCCTGTGTCAGAAAGCGAATGTGCATCTGTATACTATATCCATTTTAGACAAGATAGCAGCAGTGATTGTAATTTCTATTTGCTTTTGACGTGACGCGACGCTCACATTCAGCGTAATCAAGTTGTGTGTTAGCTGGGTCAAGCCATTAAGCAACTAAACGCCAGTGGGCGGGGCCTATGGTGAGAAGATGACTATTCGTCGACGTCTTGGAGGAAGTGTTTATGCAAATGTTTGTGCCCGGGAGATGCCATCTTGCACCTCAGATCCGAAAGGAGCTTGATTAAATAAATGATTTGTTTATAATGAGGAGGATGTTTTAAGCTATGAAACTTGCATGATGTTTTAATGGTACAAAGACATAAAGATCAAGATCAAGGCAGATTTGATTTCTCATGTCACGACCCCTTTAATATAACTTTAAACTATAAAACACTTTCATTTAATTATAAATAAGATGCATGCAATTAAGTATCTGACAACATTACATTTGTTTCACACTTAAGTATTTTCTTTTAAATTATATTATTTCTGTGATAAGTAGCCTTTTGAAAGTATGCTAAAGTGTAATTTTTTTTCACAGGGGTAGGCTTTAATAATTTAAAGCAAATAAAGATGTCTGGAGCTCTTTGGAGGTTCAGACCTGACCTGATCAGTTGGTTGCATGGCTGATATTTTAGGTGGTGGCCTGGTGGGGTACCTCAGCATGGGAGATAAATGCATGTGGTGTGCAGTAGCAGCATTCTCTCTGCGTGTGTGTAAACAGATACACTTTAGACTGAGAAAAGCCTTAGGGTGACAACTTGAATCACTTATGTTAGCTGCTTGTTTAATACAGTGAAACCACCACAATGTCGCTCTTGTGACTTTCTCACCTCTGAGGACTTGACAATCTTTGTACACTATCACATTTTGAATATCACAAACTACAAATTACAATAGGTTTGATTTCAATGTCAAATGATTAAAAATGTAATAATTCATGGACTTAATACATAGACTTATATAGACATTAAACAGTTCTGATCCTTTGATTGGTTGAGCAGTGTACCAAGAGTGCTGATATACAATGGTGATTTAAGTTTCACTGTTTTATGTGTTCCAGACAGACTGTCAGCTTGTGCATCAGTGATGGTGATTCGTTCAAAACACTAATTCAGTCAGGAGCTAAATTAGTCATTGAACTATTCATTCATCCGTTTTGTAAACTTTTGTAACTACTCATTCATCCGTTCCATTATGGCTGAAGCACTGAACCATTCATTCAAATGATTCTTTCAAAAATGCTGATTCATTCAGAAATGAGTCAAGTGACTGTCTGACTGAGTGAGTCATTGAATGATTCACTTAACTGATTTGTTCAAAAAAGTAATTCAGAATCCAAACAAGTGACTGTCTGTGTCCGAAAGCAGAGTAGGTACTTCTTTGAGCAAGTAATAAAATATGTTCTTTGTAAGGAAACAGGTCAATTTAGCTCAAAGGGAATCATTTAAGATTTTAAAGGGAACTCCACCAATAATATGTAAGGGAATTTGGACAGAATCACTGTTTTACGGCTGATCACTGAGACGGCCAGCGATTCAGTGAACGAGCCGTATGACATCAATTCTGCAATGGATATTTATATCCAAAATATAGTGAAAACACTATTAATTAGCATAGTAACAAATCGGCAGTTTAAGACATTAACTTGTGAGCACAAAACACGAGATACTTCTCTTTTCAATATAAATAAGGCTTCATTGGATAAATCTAAGACATATAAACTAATCTAACACGCGCATGCATACAAGTTGCAGAAAGAGAGAAAGTGAGGAAATAATTAGTTTAAGAGAATGAAAATGTGAAATCCCAAGTTTACAACAATATGTGCAATTACATAGATCTGAACAACCATCAATCACTTAGTTAACCCTCGCATTGAGTTCCTCAATTAGGTTAAAATGTATATTAAATGCATCAGTTCAGCTAGGATCTGGAGGTACTTGCTTTCCTGCGTGGGGGGTTCCCTTCCTTGTCTGGTTGCCGAAAGGGGTTTCCCGCTTTTCTGATTGGCTGGAGGTTCAGTCTTGGGAAGCCAGTGATTGGGCGTTGGCTGGCGACGCGGAGCTGTGGTCTGCAGTTGAAGTTTAGATGGCACTCTTTCGGAGATGCGGCGTTAGGCAAACTTAACTCGAAACACGAAACTCTCAACGGAAAATAAAATAAACTAAAGAAATAGAAATAGAAGTAAAGTTTGACGTGACCAGGTGAGGTTTCTCCTCATGTTTTTGGAGGAGATGGCGTGTAAGCCAGAGCATGCTCAAAAGCTAAAGAAGCATGATTAAAAAAAAAACAACGAGGCTCGAAAAGGCAAGAAGGAAGCGCTAAAAGCTAGACACAAAAAGCTAAGTGTGATGGTGTCCTGAGTATTTAAACCAGGCTGTTTAACACACCCCAAATGGTGTTTTGAACAATTAGATTTCGTGTTTGCTTGGGGTGTTGTATATTTCTCCTCCCCATTCATAAATCAACTGTTATCTCATCATTCACATGATCTGCGTTTTTCGCGCTCTTGCAAAATATGATTTTGGACATGATTTCTATAACGAGGATATGATACATTTGACCAAGAATTGATTGGAAGAAACGTTTCAAGCA
>NW_015505219.1:2513451-2513887 GCF_001515645.1 Sinocyclocheilus grahami | reverse complement strand
AGTATTTAAACCAGGCTGTTTAACACACCCCAAATGGTGTTTTGAACAATTAGATTTCGTGTTTGCTTGGGGTGTTGTATATTTCTCCTCCCCATTCATAAATCAACTGTTATCTCATCATTCACATGGTCTGAGTTTTCCCGCTCTGGCAGAGTATACATTTGGACATGATTTCTATAACAAGAATATGATACATTTGACAACGAAGTGATTAGAATAAACATTTCCAGCATGAATTCTCAAACTCACACATACTAAACATGAATGTGATCCTATAAGCTATTCAGTAGTTATTAAAAATTCATTCACAATAAATGATGAAGACCTGATAAGTCACATGTAGGTTACATACATAATATGGAGTTATTGCATAGCAATGATTAGTTTCTCACAACAAGTCCTTTTAGTGTCATTTAGATGCA
Organism: Sinocyclocheilus grahami; assembly: GCF_001515645.1. NCBI lineage: Eukaryota > Metazoa > Chordata > Actinopteri > Cypriniformes > Cyprinidae > Sinocyclocheilus > Sinocyclocheilus grahami. The sequence continues at coordinate 2,513,465 of NW_015505219.1, read as the reverse complement.
TATTTACATGGAAA
>NW_015505219.1:2510043-2512720 GCF_001515645.1 Sinocyclocheilus grahami | reverse complement strand
GAAGATTCAAACACACACATACTAAACATGAATAGCAATTCTTAAACTATTCAATAGTTATTCAAAATACATTCACAATAAATGATTAAGACCTGATAAGTCACATGTAGGTTACATACATAATATGGAGTTATTGCATAGCAATGATTAGTTTCTCACAACAAGTCCTTTTAGTGTCATTTAGATGCATATTTACATGGAAATGCAGTTTCTTTGGCATTCTGTGGACGTAAGGATGCGTTCTGTGAAGACCAGAGAGGTTAAAATGTCTGTAAGGAATCTCAGTCTATTCTGTCTCTTAGGTGGGGGGAAAAGTCAATCCGAAGAGCTTGTGATCACTATCACATGTTTCCATGTGATGGTCACGCTATGCATCTCTTTTGACCATTATTCTTGATAACTTGCCCCCAAAATTGACAATCTCCTTGGAATTGTCAATAAGAGTTCTTTTGTTTTAATGTTGAAAGCTGTTCTGTGAAAGAGTGGGTTAGGCTTGCTTCAGACTGGCTAGGGTCTGATTTATGACATCCTGTGTCTTGGGCCTCTTGTGGAATTTTGGGCTCCTCAGGTTTCAGCCATGTTTGACCAAATCTCAGATTGTCTGATTCGGTCTGATATCCTACATCTTTATCAGGGGTGTCCAATCCTGCTTCTGGAAGGCCAACATCCTGAAAATTTGAACTCCAACCAATATCTAGCACACTCGCTTGGAAGTTCGTAGTAATTCTGAAGACCTTGATTAGCAGATTCAGGTGTGTTTTATTAGGATTGCAGCTAAATTCTACTGAAGGTGTTTCACACTGCAAGCTTGAGCTTTGCGTCAGTTTTGCGTCAACTTCACATCAGCGTAACTACATCGTCACTGCAGCTGCAGACTCGCGAGAGTATTCACACTGGAAGTGTTTGTACAGCATCACAGCAGCGGCTTCAAAGCTACATATTTCTTTACAAAGACTGTTTTTAGAAATTGGCCATTTATAAACTTGATAGTCTTGAAAGTTTGTTAACAGGGGGATTCACTTTAACGGGGATTTGCATGTAAATGTTAAACAACAAACACAACCAAGAAAACAGCTCGATCATGTAGTTCCAGTCATACTTTGATATAGAACGTGTGGTTTATAATGTTTCTTTTTTTTAATAATACACCATTCACATACGCTTTCACCCAAACTGAATAATTAAAAACACGTTCAAAAGGGTAAATGTTCTATACATATTTGATTTTTCTTTTCTGACACACTCCAATTCTTGTTAAAACACACAATACATGCTTATTCTTTGCATTGTTAACACTTTTTGTGTGAAATCATATTTGTTTTGTTCATCAAAAGTGTGCTTTCATTTTAATTGAGCATGAACAGTGCAGCAAAAACAGACTCGGTCGTCGACACATTCCTTCACTGCTGCTCATGCAACGCTCCTGCTTGATGCTCTTATTTGTCACTGAAAAAAATATGCACTGCTCACATTTGCTGTGTGAAACCAGCTGAACAAACCAGAAACAGGTTTGAACAACCCTGTTCTATATATTATAAATGAGTGTAGTACAGTATGAATGTTATCCAGATGTACCAATTTTTCCTGTTGTCATGTTAACATGTATTTAAATCTAGCTACTGCATTCAACTGATTCATTGAAAATCTACGTCCTTCTTACATAAACAGCTTTTTATAATTCCCTCAGCCATTGCTAGTAACGCAAGGTTTTTGAATTAGTAACAGAAGCCTGAATTCATCTAGCAACTAGAGTTTATGAAAGGTTCAAATCACATTGTTCGCATTCGCTGAAGCGAAAGTAATTTTCTTTCCAATATTAAAATGCTAATTATATAGGATTTGAATGACTTGAGTGTGAGTAAATGTTGAAAGAATTCTTATTTTAACCATCTTGTAATGACTGTAATGAAATCTCTGAAAAAAGATTGAAGTTTTTTTCTGCCAGATAAATGCTGTCATGAAACTCTAGATCAGGGCTGTCCAAACTTGGTCCTGGAGGGCCGGTGTCCTGCAGAGTTTAGCTCCAACATGCCTCAACACACCTGACTGGAAGTTTATATGCCTAGTAAGAGCTTGATTAGCTGGTTCAGGTGTGTTTAATTAGGGTTGGAGCTAAACTCTGCAGGACACCGCCCTCCTGGACTGAGTTTGGACCAGAGCATGTGAGCGGAGTAGTAATATTTCCTTAAGAGCACAGAACGCCTTTCTGAAGATTCCGCTCCGCTCGTTCAAAACGCTCAGCGCCGCTCGCTCAACCCAGAATGCCGTTTGGTGATTTGCTTGTTGGAGATCGAGAATCTGTAGAGATCGAGAATAGTAGAGCAGTTATGGAGTTCAGATATTGTTTCAACGAAGTTGCAAGCCTTATACATACATGTAAAGTAAAGTAAGTTAAGAATGAGCAGGGAGAAGAAACTGAGAGGGAGTGCGGGGAGAGTTAGTAAAGATTCATATTGGAATCTGAAGCGGCACATCGCCAGAAAGCACGAGGATGTGCTACGCAAACATGGTGCCGCAAAAGGTGAGCTAGTTACATACCATAATAAATGAATAAACAGGTAGGCTAAGGTTATATTCGGTTGTATGGAGCCCCGATCATGACATGCAGACAATCACGGCCAACGAATTTAGAATAGGCTAGTTCTCTTTTATGCTAGGACTACATTATGGCCACGAA
>NW_015505219.1:2500234-2509189 GCF_001515645.1 Sinocyclocheilus grahami | reverse complement strand
TATTTTAACTTGACACTAAGTGTGTTTCTTTCATTGACGTCAGTTCATAATCCAAGCGTTCTTTAAGTGCATTTTATTTTGTGTGTGCTTTTCACAGGCTTTATAATCCATGTGTATTTTGTAAAGATCTACACACATTTCATCTCGTGTGTGTGTGTGCGTTTGTGTTTTAATGAGCCTGTTTTGAATGTTCTATTGCACAACAACTGCAGCTATTTTCACGGAAATAAAGTTAACGAAAATCAAATACACTTTTTCAGTTTTTGCATTTTAGGTAGGTTTGCTAAGGTTAGATTCATATATTTAATACATTTTAATTAATACATTACAATTAATCAAATTAAGAAGAATGTTAGAATTTCGCTCTGAAACATGATAATTGCTATTTATCAGCATGCTTAATTTTAGACAATAATCCAAGAATTTCGTTACAAACAGTAAACAATTAGGCCTACTAGAGAAATTTTATGTCGGAGCGGGATCTGAGCGGGAATTGGTTTACGGTGAGCGTGAGCGGAATGTTAACGGAGCGCTTGCTCGGGCAGTTAGAGCGACTGAGCGGAGCGCACGTCCATAGAGCGGAAAACGTAGCAGAGCGTCACACCGCTCCGCTTCGCTCACATGCTCTGGTTTGGACAGCCCTGCTCTAGATGGTGCAGGCTGATGATATTCACAGCGTTAAACTACTTGGCACAAGCTGATTGGTTCATGTTGTATACGCATGCCAGTAAGCTTTCTGCTTTACATTTTAATGGCTGGTTAGCATTCTCTAGAGCATTTTACAGCGCACTTTCAGAGTTCCTCTGAAATCCTTCACCTTCCCCAGCTCCACCTGTATAGATCTGATACATGTTATTATATATACTACTTGTACAGCAGCAGTATGTCTTAAATACTCACAGCCCCATATGCATTGGCAGTAGCAAGTTCCTGTACTTACTTTGCAACAGCAGCAATAATCGACAATAACAGCAATAACCAGCAGCAGCATGGCAGGTCTATTCCGCCAAGACCAAGTAGATTAACATTGTCATATCCATTACCATGCTGAAATCTTTTGAGAGTTGTCATGATAGAAATAAAGTTGAGACTAATCTAGTAAAACTGCTCACCTTTAATGTCCTTCTCTTTATTTCCAGACCAGCAGTATTCCCCCTGGTCACCATCCCGAGATTTCAATGAGGATAGTAGCCTCGCTCCACCCAGGAACATGAAGGGCTTATCAGGTGGTCGTGCACCGCACCAGATTCCCACACTGCCCCCGTGTGGACTGGCGGAGTGCGAGCATCTCCATGACCTGCATGGCATGCATGTGTCCGATCTGCGCCACTCCTACCTGCTCAGCCCCACGGAGACTTGCGCCATGGACTTTCATCATCGTCTTTCCCCCCGCAGCTCCATTCACTCCGACTGCATGATCATGTCACCTGTGGCGCTAACTTCCACTGCCCCCGCCGACCACGTCTCCAGCAGCACCTTTCCCAGAATGCACTACAGTTCGCTGTACTATGACCCAGCTGCCCGGGAAGACTGTGCAGCCATCACCACCTCAGCTACATCCGCCGCCGTCGCTGCTGCAACATCTGCCTCTCACCACATCAGCAGCAAGAGCAACCGCATCCCCGCAAACCTGCTGGACCAGTTCGAAAAACAGCTTCCACTTCATCGTGATGGCTTCCACACACTCCAGTACCAACGCACATCTGCCGCCACTGGTGGGGAGCAGCGGAGTGAGAGCCCCGGTCGCATCCGACACCTGGTGCACTCTGTCCAAAAGCTCTTCACCAAGTCCCACTCACTGGAGGGATCGTCCAAGATGAATGGCACCAAAGGTGACAGTGGAGGTGGGGGAAGCCATCATCATCACCACGGCAATCATCACTCATCCAAGCATGGCAGCAGGCGCAGTAAAAGCAAGGAGCGCAGGCACCGGTCAGGGACAGGGGGCTGGTGGAGCTCGGATGACAACCTAGACAGTGACAGCACCTACCGCACGGCCAGCGCCTTGAGCCGCCACCATCATGGTCACAGTTTCCCAGAATCCATGCACACTCACTTTGGAGACCACTCTCTCAAAACCTCCAAAAGCAACAATGACGTCAAGTGTTCGGCCTGCGAGGGCTTGTCCATGGCACCTGAGGGGAAGTTCATGAAGAGGAGTTCCTGGTCAACACTCACCGTCAGCCAGGCCAAAGAGGCCTACCGAAAGTCCTCCCTAAACCTAGAGAAGCCCATGATGCATCAGGACCTTAAACCATCATTCCGGTCCTCACACTACCTACAGGTGAGTCATGGCTTTCTTAAACATATCCACTTCCATCCTTGAGAAGATGATATGATGGTGCCCCAAATGCCTTTCAGAAATGAACCAGTAGTTATATGATGGGAAAGATGAACAGTTGGTTTAATGGTTTCCTTTTAAATGACAGTGTCTTCATGGAGGAAATTAGTAATTTTATTGCAGGTGTTCAACGTACGTATATCTGTTTGATTTGGGCGATTTTGACAAAACATTCCCTTAGACATTGAATAATTGACAAGATGGCAATATGTTCATTTTATTAATATGTAATGAAAATCGTTTTGTGATATCCTACCTCTAGATCAAACAGTAGAGCATGGTGCAAGCAATGCCAAGGTCTTGATTTCAGTTCTGAGGAAAAGTAAGAACTGATAAAAACCTACCCTGAAATACTGGATTTTGGAGCAAGGTGTGGCTACCCATAAACCCAATTAACTAAATGCTACTGAAGTGTAATTTCATGTATTTTTATTGCATTTTAGCATTGTTGCAAGGGGTATAAGCAGTTATTAGTGTAAAATCTTACACTCTCTTTTAGAGTCACTTATCTCTATCAGGTGAGCCACTGTCCTGGCGGAGCAACAGTTCAGTGAGAATCCAGGCAAGTTAGTTAAAATCAGTATGTTTATGGCAAATTGCCTGAAAAACAACATATTTTGTTTAATGGCAAATGTATTTGAAAGTAACTCTATTGAGTACTGTGGTTTGTTACCAATGGTCAGACCAATTCAAGACCAATGACACACAGACTGTTTCGTCACTAGTTTAAACCCAAGGGGTGATTCATGAACTGGAGAATTACAGGGATTTCCAATCATGATGGTGCTCTTGAGCAAAGGCCTTTACCCCAGGTTACGCCACGGTGATTGTTCTTATAATAAAAGTAGTCTTTGAATAAGAAACACATAAACGTTTAATTTATACTGGCCCCTTAGATGATAAGGTTTTGAGTGTCTCTAAGGAGAAACTGTCTGTTTTGTCCCTTTTCTTTTACTGAAACAGATGTGTGTGGGGCAAAATGCAATTGAATCCAGTAATTCATTATCTAGTGTTATTGTTTAAGGCCTGTGGGAACCATTGATGCCTAAGAAGGAGGGATCAATACAAAAAGGATCTGTGATGTAGTGTAAGACTGTGCCATTAAAGCATGTAGTAGTGAACTTTTATTTGATAGATGGATAGATGTTTGAAGCATTTTTCATCAAATAAATGATATGATATATATTTCATAAGTTTTGGTTTGTGCAATAATGCCAGAGGAAATAATTAGAGGAAATAATTAACTGCACTGGCTTATAAGTTTTTCTGTTTTGTTGGTAAGTCCCAGAAGAGGGACTTTTATGTTGACAGTGCAGGAGCTTTTATTTTGACAGTGCAAAAAATGCCAGCATGTTTTGACATTCAAAAATATCCATATTAGTACACCCCTGATTTCATTTAGGAGATTTTAACATATCTGTCAAAACAGATCTGAATAAAATCAGTTGTCCTACTGGAACGTAAGGACAATTTGAGTGCATTGCATTGTGGTATATATTATTTCACACATTGTGCTTTGTCTTTGTTTGCCTCTGATTCTCATTTTGAATGATGGCATGAAGCACACATAGGTCATGCTGACTTCTACACAATTATTCAACTAAGTTCCTGACATCTAACTGACATCTTCCTCCTTGAAGGTTAATTATGGTATAAGTACCAGTGGTCTCCTTGTTCTGAGGAGCTAAGAACTACTTTGTAAAAATCATCAGCACATACAGCATTGGCATGTTTGCATAGGAAAAAATTAAGCCTGTCTTCTTGCTGACCTTATTAGAGACTGTCAGTGCTCAAGAGAAATGACAGTCTGGCTGAGTTGTAAGTGACATGAAACTGGATACACTCACTAATTAACCATTCAGGAATAACCTTGAACTTCAAATTTGATTTCATTATAAGTCAGCTGTGTTCCAGTGTGCTTAATCAGATAGATGTGTCTTACATGCATGGTTTGTAGCAGTTTAATATGAAAACCTGTAAAGGTTAGGCTTTGTGGGAATTTAAATTAAGCTGATAAGTAAGAAATGTCCAGGCAAGCTCTGTCAGATGTTTCTTCTAAAATCCCTCTTTCCCATTGTCTAGCCTCGTAGGATGTATATGAATAGAGCATTTTGGACAAGTAGTCGGTAGATAATGTATAAGCTATCAAATGTTTAAGTAAATGTATAAGCTATGAAATAAATGTATATGCCATACTTCATATAAGCCTTGATATTGTGTTCTTAATACACATTCAGTTTATTAGTATCACAAAATTCTTACCCGTTTCATTTATATATGACTGACAAACATAAATTACATAATCAGATAAACTAATAAATCAAGTTTATTAGTTTATTTTAAAACTGTAATCAAATAGATTTCTGGAACTAGAAATCCACTGCCCAATTTTCAAAGTTATCAAGACAGTTTTATTAAGTTACTAGAACTTTTATTATTATTATACACTTTAAAATAACTTTCATTAATAACAGATACTCATTAACAGATCATTGTTTCATGTAAATTGAAATGCTTACAAATGTACTTAAAGGGGTCATATGATGCGATTTCAAGTTTTCCTTTCTCTTTGGAGTGTTACAAGCTGATTGTGCATAGATAAGATCCCTGAAGTTGCAAAGACTAAAGTCTCAAAACGTGAAATGAAGCATAGACTTATGAAAAGAGATATTATAAAACAATTTGAGGTAGAACAAGGAACCTGTTGTCTGTCACACTCTGCTGAAGAGATGAATTGGTGCTTTTCTCATGATGCCGTCTAGACATTGTCTTTGATTTTATCACAGTGATGTGCTTCAGAATCCAGTCAAGACACACAGAACATTAAACTGCCAGCTGAATTAGTCTGACTCTGTTTAAAGAAACATTCTGGGTTTAATATCAGTCGACCGCATTTGTGGCATTATGTTGATTACCACAAAAATTATTTTGACTCATCTGTTCAAACCTTTGACAGAGCTCTTGTTTTTAAGAACAAAAAAAATTGAGGTTACGGTGAGTCACTCATAATGAAAGTGAATTGGACCTTAAGAGCAGAAATGTGAAGCCTATAATATTATTTAAGTACATTTAATTCTTCTGTTAAAAACTTCTGTATTATTTGATCTGTAAAGCTGTTTAAGTAATCATTTTAACAGTTGATTTAGGCCTCTAGGATTGTAGCTGTAATATTGGATATAAAAGGGTTGTTTTTTCACCCTAAAATCATTTTACCCACATATCGTTTATATCTTATGTCTGTACTGCTGTGTTGGAACAGTCACAACTATCTTTGAGTTAATTTAGATTTAAAAGTGACCAAAATGTCCAAATGGATGAATTGTTTATTCCATCCATTTCAACCAATTTGACCCAGTTAGGGCGATTTGTGTCCCGATTGTGAACATGATAGGTTAGCATTATAACAACTTGGAAGCAACTTGGAAGCACTGCCTCCTCTCATGAGACTTTGGGTTGTATTTTGCGGTTACAGTGTTCACAGTCATGCCGAAACACCACCCTTTGACACTTTTTGACCTTTGAAAATTATGGAAAATTCACATCTATTTAAAGGGGTCATATGATGCGATTTCAAGTTTTCCTTTCTCTTTGGAGTGTTACAAGCTGATTGTGCATAGATAAGATCCCTGAAGTTGCAAAGACTAAAGTCACAAACCCAAAGAGATATTCTTTATCAAAGTTAAGACTCTGCCACGCCCCCCTAAAACGGCTCGTTCTAACACGCCCCCACATATCTAGGTCACTATGTGGGAATATTTGCATAATGCGCCCAAATGTACATGCAAAGAAAGAAGGCGTGGTTTCAGTAACCACAGTTAGTGTTGAAGCAGCCATGTCAGGGAGACGCTGTGTGATTCTAGGCGAAAGCAAAAGCACTTTATTTGGCCTTCCCGATGGATAAACATCCATTGACGTGCTTGCTGGCTTACATCCAGAAATGATAATGCACTTTTAAAGGATGTAGGCGTATCTACCCACCATAATCCAGTCCGATGAAATGCTCTGTACTTACATCTACTTTTAAAAGTGATTTCATACAGATATACAGTAGGCAGAATTTGAATGTAAATGATTCTATAGGACCATATGAGATGGAGTTCTACTGGCGATAGAGTCTACTACTCTATATAGTAATAATAATCTTGGGTAATCATGGCTAAATGGTGTTGTTAGGCATAACAGTAGAGTTCACAGTATTCACAAATGTAGCAAATTATTTGGCATCCATCCACTAGAACAAGTTTTCCCAATGGGGGTTCATGAGGGAACTTCAGAGGGTTCACATAAGAATGTAAAATTAAAATATGTCAATGCGGCTCTAAAAATAATTCTTGAAAATGTTGTTGTGATAAAGCTTAGTGTGAAATCAAATTAAATACCTGTTACATGTTCAGCTTACAGTGTTTCCAGCGTCTGAGTGCCTCGCTTCCCAGTGAATGCTGCTTCTCATGAACTCCATATGAGTTTAACCTACATTTTTTGAGAATGCAGTGTGCTCCAGGTTCATCTTATTTATGCATTTGCAAAATGTCCAATGTTTCTGTGGATATACGTTTACAGCATTTCACCAGTATTCCACCAAAATAAAAGTGTTGACCCAAAAATTAAGATTCTGTCATTAATTACTCACCCTCATGCCGTTCCAAACCTTTAAGACCTTCGTTCATCTTCAGAACACAGATTAAGATATTTTTGATGAAATCCAGGGGCTTTTCATAGACAGCTACGCAACTAACACAATCAAGGCCCAGAAAAGTAGTAAGGACATCATTAAAATAGTCCATGTGACATCAGTGGTTTAACTGTAATTTTATGAAGCTACGAGAATACATTTTATGCGCAAAGAAAACAAAAATAACGACTTTATTCAACAATTCTTCTCTTCCGTGTCATTCTCCACTGCATTCTAGAGAGTACATGCGTGTGATGCTGCTGACGCAGGAGCTGTTCCTTGTTTACAAGCAGAGGAATGCCCATCGCTGTGATACTCTCGTGAATGGCAGCGGAGACTGACCAGAAGAAAATAAATCGTTGAATAAAGTCAAAATTTTTGTTTTCTTTGTGCACAAAAAGTATTCTTGTAGTTTCATAAAATTAAGGTTGAACCACTGATGTCACATGGACTATTTTAACGATGTCCTTACTACCTTTCTGGGCCTTGAATATGGTAATAACATTGCTGTCTATGGGAGGGTCAGAGAGCTCTCGGATTTCATCAAAAATATCTTAATTTGTGTTCAGAAGATGAACGAAGGTCTTACGGGTTAGGAACGACGTGAGGGTGAGTAATTAATGACAGAATTTTCATTTTTGGGCGAACTAAATCATAATGACATATCAAAATGTTATAAATCTTAGCAGAGGCGGACAGTTGTGAAGTATTTTTACTTTACTCAAGTAAATTTAAAATGTATCTCTAGTTTATCAGAGTGTTTTTCTTTGGAAAACTTTACTTCACTACATTCCAAAGCATAATGTCATACTTTTTACTGCACTTCATTTCATAAATAAAAGTTGTTTGTTTTACCTTTAATACTTAAGAACATTAAAAATGTAGTTCTTTCTTGTACTCAAGTACATCTTTGAAATACTTTTACTTAACTTTTACTTTTACTCTAATGTAATTAAGTATTAAATTATATTTAATATGAAACGTAGTGCAGTAAAAAGTATTACTTTACTTAACAATATTATGCTTTGGATTGTTGTGAAGTAAAGTTTTCTAAAGAAAAACACTCTGATAAAGTACAGACAGCTGAAAAGTACTTTTACAGCACAGTAAAAATACTTCACTACTATCCGCCTCTGAATCTTAATAATGTAGCTCCTTATATATACAGTCAAACCAAAAATTATTCAGACACCAGATACAATTTTTGTATTTCTTTTGATTATGTATCAAATAATTGAGTCAAACATTGATAACTATAGCTTCAGCATCTCATGACTGTAAATGACAAACATGAATGCCAATAATTAAACGTGTTTAGTGTTAGATATTTTTAGCCATTTCTTGTAAAGCGCTGTTGCTTTTGAATTCCGTGGTATAATGTGTCACTCTCACAAAGAACCACGTTTTGTATACAGAAATGGATGAAGTATTTATATTTATCAAACAATTCTTAAAAATGGATCATGGTTTATACTATACAGTAATATTATATATCCATCTTTTCACTCTTACTCTATATAGGCCTACATATGGAAATGTAACTGAGTAGAAAAGGAAAAAGATTCATTGAATAGTACTTGAGTAAAGAGCAAAATATAGCAAAATAGTAGCATAATGAAGTAGAGTTACTGAAGTACTTTACATCCCTGCATGGCCACACAAGGGAGAGCAGACTGTTAAACTGAACAAGGGATTTTTCATTCACTGTGGTGTGATTGTGCGTGAGGGTAGTTCTTCTTATCTGAATGATATATTATATATGATGTTTGTAGCTCAGGAATAGTTCAAACTTAGAATTTGTTTGTGGCTCTGGTGGACCAGTTTAGGCTCTGGGTGATCTGGAATATGAAGTGATGGGATTTTTTATTTTTTTTAACAAATAGTTGAATCCTGTGCGTTATTGCACACCACACCTTTATACATTTTACTTCTTTTAACACCC
>NW_015505219.1:2499348-2499709 GCF_001515645.1 Sinocyclocheilus grahami | reverse complement strand
TTTTTTTTTCTCACTGCAGATTTACTGCCAATAAGCGTGAGCGCAATGGTTTTATTATAGCCGTGTTCTGCTAGGGAACTGTCTGCGGCCAGAATATGACATTTAGAAAGAGCCATGAGCTGCATTCAGCAGAATGTTTTAACCATAATTCAAAGACAATAGAAGTAATTATGAAATTACATATGAAGATGTACTTAAAGAGGAAAGAAAGTACTCTAAAGTCCAGCTAATATAAATTAAAAATACAATTTTGTTTAATTGCACTTACAGTAAGTATCTGAAAATACTACATTCAGTTCACACTTGTATATTCTTTTAAAGTTTATTATTTCCATAAGTAAATTTTTTATATTGCTAAAAT
>NW_015505219.1:2496861-2498864 GCF_001515645.1 Sinocyclocheilus grahami | reverse complement strand
TCTGTCTGTCTGTCTGTCTGTCTGTCTGTCTATCTGTAGTGTGTTCATTTGAAAAGTAGTTTAATTAAAAAAATATATATTATTTTTGGTAACACTTTATTTGAACCCTTTAAATATTATGTTGTATAAAAAAGTGTTTTAATGCATTAAAGCACCTTATAAAGCATTTTATGATCTTATGAACAATTGTAACCACAGTTATAATACTATATATATTCTACTTATATATGTATTACAATTATAATTATAATGTATATATCCATTGTTATGCTTTTAGCATAATGCTTTATAATATATGACAAGCAAACAAATCTAGCAAGACATTTGTAAAGTAATTAAATAAGTAATGAAATTTGCAAATATTATAATGCATTTTAAATTTGGTTAAATTGCGTTTATGAATTATATGAATTATCATATATGAATTATATGATATTATAATGCATTTTAAATTTGGTTAAATTGCGTTTATGAAAAGCTACTGTATAATGCATTAAAACATACATTATAAATGCCTTTATAATGCATTATACATGAGTGTTGCCCAGTTTTGTTTTTTAAATAATTTGTTTAATTTGAGTTAAACAATAAAATAACACATTAAATAATTTTAAAAGCAACTTCTTAATTACTTTTTTTTAACCCATTTGACAACTTTTCTTTAGCTTCTTATTTTTAAAAGCAATTTATTGTTACATTTAGCTACATTCATTTTATTTTTTTTTTTACATTTTTACATCAATTTATTTATTTTATTTAAACTTGTTTATGTATAACTTTATCCTATGGAAGCCCGTTTCCACCACTGAATAAAAAATAAAAGAGGTAATTGCGACTTTTTATCTCAGAATTGCGTGATATAAACTCGCAATTGCGAGTTAAAAAGTCATAATTGAGAGAAATAAACGTGCAATTTATATCTCACAATTCTGACTTTATAACTCGCAATTGTGAGTTTATACCTCACAATTCTGTGAAAAAAAGTTTTGTGAGAATTGTGAGATAAAAAGTCGCAATTACCTTTTTTTTGTTATTCAGTGGCGGAAACGAGCTTCCATAGTATCCTCCTTTTTTTTTTTAAACGTTTTTTTTCACTTAAAAAAAATGGATTAAGAAGTTCAGTACTTTAAAAAAAATCTGTTTATATATTTATTTACATTTTTATACTGGCTAATAATAAAGCCACTGGGAGTTCCTGGAATTCCTGGCTAATTGTGATGGGTATATTGGAGGAAAGTTAGCTGCATACGGCAGGTTTAACAAACAGCTTGACGTGATGTGTGATGAAAGGTGCAGTATTCTCTCGCTCGGCGTGCGAGAACAGGCTTTGATGCTGTGTGTTTGTATCCCTGCAGGTGCCTCAGGATGAGTGGGAGGGTTATCCAGGGATTGAGAAGGACGAGGAGATCCCGTGTCGCCGGATGCGTAGCAGTAGTTACGTCAAAGCCATGGGCGACGATGATAGTGGTGAGTCTGATACCAGCCCCAAGACGTCGCCTCAGAAGACTGTGCGGTCCGATGCCCTTGTCCTTAAATCAGCCATGCAGAGGCCGCATATAGACACCCAAAGGTAAGTCTCAATAGATCTTTATTGTTCTCATTTTCAACGCTGAGCTGCCCACAGACTGTCTTGGCCGTTGTTTACCCTCCTGTCTTATCAAACTGTTTCTGCTCAATTCAAAAGCTTGAGCTGTTTCCAGGGCGTTTGCAGAAGTGCTCATTAGAATCAGCTAGTTGTGAAGTGTAGATTCTGTGGTGTTTGAGCATCGCTGAGGACAATATTAATGTGCAGAGAAATTGTGTACTGTATGTTCTCTTAATAGTCTTATTATCTTGTGTGCTTTAGACCGTATTCAGTGCAGTCAACAGCTTGTGAGGCCTGGCCACAGGGTGTGAAAACGTATTGTAGGGTTGTAAATTGTGTAAAAGAGAAATTATAGTTATAGTTTAACTCTAACCCTCTATGACTTTCTTTCACAAAACAAGATACTTAAAAAAAAAAA
>NW_015505219.1:2491883-2495856 GCF_001515645.1 Sinocyclocheilus grahami | reverse complement strand
TTTATACGATTGAGTTTCTTTTTAATACAGTAGCTGCAGCTAGAGAAAAAACACTCGTTGAACAGAACGTTGTGAGAATTGTATAACATCTCTCTGGAAACCACCCAAAAGCAACACCAACATCAAACAACATCTTCTCTAGGTTTTCCAGAGAGCTTCACAGAGCAGCTGTCATTCACAGTTTGGCTTTTTCAAATATACATCAGCCACGATTCTGGGCACTTTAAAACTAGAAAAGTGACAGAACTCACTCATGCCATCTCAGTAGCCAACAGCATTCTTTAAAGCCATGACTCCTGACGATAGCAGTGATGCAGATGTTGGTGTTGGGTTTGCAGATTTGGCCCCATACAGGTGTGTTCCAGGAGCTGGAGAGTTGCTGAGATTATGATTTATCACCATGGAGCCCTTCCTGAAAGACGATTAACCCACATTGCCCCAAAGACTGTGCTTATAATAAGTGCACTATGAGATGTTATGGGCAAGAGACACCACTAAATAACAATAGGGACACTTAATTAAGACATCTCAGGGCTTAACTATCATCAACTCTTGTCTTAATGCAATTGCTGGTATGACATTTTCTGTAGTCTGCAGAAGAATATTGGATTTTGATGCTAAGAGCGTCTCAAATATTACAGAGCTAAAATATTTTAATGTTGCAATCCACATAAGAATATTAAGGACAGCATGATCAAATCAGAGTTTGTTGATTGTATTTTAGTGAATCTCATATCAATGTTGTCTTCCTGGTTTCATAAACACTGACAATAAAAGAGGCCTGCGTTTTTGAGTGTAGTGTATTATAAAATATGTAATGTTGTACTGTAATCAGAAAATAGTTTTTCTTGTACACTGAGAGGAATTGTTTTTTTTAAATAGTCAGGTTTACAATTAATTTCAAAGAAACAGCAAAGTAACACATTGTATTACATTTGAAGTTTTGACGTGATCAAAATTGTGCAGTGACCACATAAAGACAGAAATAAAACATAATCTATTTTATCTACAACTTCCAGTGTAATGAGGTGATTTGCCTACTCTTTATATATTACATATTCAACCTGAATGATGGTTCAATAAAAACCTACATTTAAAGTCAGAGAATTTCTAAATCTCTATTCATTATACTTTACTTTACTTTTAATTTATGCCTTTGTATTGACAGACTGAGAAGGGCAGTACTTGCAATCAAAAAAAAATAAAAATATATATACAGTATATATAGATAATGTCACTTGATATTGCGACATGAGCACGTAAAATACGTAAAATGTGAATTGTACTGACAGAGTAAATAAGGTCATTAAGTAATCTAGAAAAAGTTATTGGCAATTGACTACTTCAAGTAACTTCCCAATGCTAGCCTACAGCGTAAAGTTTGGATTTTGTTGAGACACTATCCAGACAGTCATTTTTATTTGCTGTCAAACTGATGATTAGAAGGGCATCTGTTTGGGTGTGAGGCGACATTGCTGAAAATGGAAAACAACATGAGGCACAAGGTGTCTAGGTTGCTCCAGAGACACCATCAAACTCTGTATTTCCCAAAATAGTTGCTCTATGTGTGACTTTGGTGCCTACAAATCCTGCAGACTCAGAAACCCGTGAGCTGGGTTCATATAGCTGCTGATGACACATTCATTTTTACATTTGTGTTCTGAGTGAGCACTTTCTTAGCAAGGAAAGGTATCAGTTACCATGTCAATTACCCATTCTAACTTACCCACAATTCTATGCTGTATCTTTTTTAACTTAAAATTATGCCAATTAGATAAACTTAGCGTAAACTAATCTTTTATGTACATTAGGTAATAGGTTATTTTAAATTAATGAATTTATTCTTAAAATGAATAGTTCACTGGTTTTTTCTCTCTCTCATGTTGTTCCAAACATGTTTGACTTTTTATTGACTTTTTTATTCTGTATAACAGAAGTTTTAAAGCAATTATTGGTCTTATGAAAGTAAGTAGGAAATGACAAAACGACCAAATTGTTGGGATAATTTGATATCCTTGATATTCATTCGGGGAGATAATTTGATGAATCTTGATGAATGGCAGTCCTAGAAAAACTTGGTATCTTGTTCAAGGGCAACAGGAAAAGGCGATCTTAGTAACTTTCCAGTTCACAGACCACACTAACCCTAAGATTAACCATTGACATTTTATAGACTCTGTCGGCCGTAGCTCCTCGTTTTATCATTTAGGTGCATGAAAGTAAAGCACCAACATCATGTTACTTTCTCGTTTTCAGTCATTTCAGTCTAATTAATCAGCTAACAACTCGGGAATTAATGTCTATTATTACAGATAATTACACACTTAAATGACAGCTTCTGTTTTATTTACATTCTCGTGCCGTACGATGATCTCCACTCAATACACATTATTAAAATAGGGCAAGCACCCACATAATTTCATTCACTGCATTTTTATTTTTAAGGCCTTTGCTTACATTTAAAAAGATAACAATACCGGTAATAGCTGATTTTGAACATTACACATAGAGTTAATTTTCTCAACCTACAAGTCCAGTTTTCATTTCTTTCCTTCATGAGTAATTCATAGTAATTCTGACATCTCAGAATAACTTGTGCAATAAGTGCACTGATTTTGACTCTAGCTTTAAATTGGGTTATACTGTATTATGATGGCTGAGATGAGTTTGCATAATATAGGAAACACTGTGACCATCAAGTTCAGCAAATTCCTTTCTTTTTTCATTCATTGATTAAAGGATAGGGGCTCACAGGCATAAATTCACTGTCAGGATATTTCATAAAAATGTAAAGGAGAGGTACAAGTCTTGGCTGCTGTGTGTGGTGATAAAAAATAGTGAGACAGAGTTTGAGATTATGCCTGCATATTTTGGATTATGTACATTTTAAAGGTGAAGTGTATAATGATCTGAATGACTTAATTTGCAATTACTATTTGTTAACCATTTAAAAGTTGATTACCCTGAAAAGTTTGTTTGAGCATCCCAGACAGCCAGACACACCAACATTGGCTCAATCAGTGGTGTGAGTTTGGGTATCAATGGTACAGTATCTGTTTGCCAATTAATGGCATAGAGAGGAAAACCTGTTTGAAAACAGTCGTTTTAGAAATCACACACTTCACTTTTAAGGATAAAGAACCAAAGTTATTATTTTTCTTGTCATGTTTATGCGAAAGTAGTTGAGAATTCACACATTAGCTGCTGATGAGAGAACTGAGGTTGAAGGGAACGTGTCGATGTTTGAGATGTCTTGGCAATGAGGAAGTGTTAGATGCTTCAAAAATGTCATCTGATTTCTCTTTCGCTCTTTCTCTCCTATCCATATGGTTGCCTGGTATTTTCTGCTGACAGATAGTTGCTGTTTATGGTTTTGGATTGAGACTAGAAGCACTGATAATGTGTGTTTTGAGGCCTCGCTGTAACATGTCACATGATTTTCCCCATGACGGTTGCTCTTTGTTAGGCCATCATACCATAAAAATTCCAAGCAATAACCAATTTGGAAAAATAGTAAAAATAAGATGTTTGATGCTCATTATTGTCCAAAAAACAAGCATAATGTATGATTTTTCCTTCGCACCGCTGGGAAAATAGTTTGCTTGCTGCATCTTCATTTTGGTGTGTATATGTCTTCATATGTGGCTTATAAGTTTACACACTGAAAATGTCTTACATTTGGGTTCATGACGGCAAAGCTGTTAACCAAGTCACTTTATCTTAAATCATATCCTCAGAGTTTGCCAAAATGTCACCATTGGTGGTTACTGCAGAGTGACCCTTCAATCTAATACTGAATAGGTTACTCTCTGGCTACATTAGTTTTTGGTTATTCCCTCCATTTAGCTCTGGCTACCACTTGCAAACAAGGAGAGATATGCGCCCTCACCCCAGCGTGTCTCTGGACCCAGCAACCAACTTCAACCCTCCACAGTTTCGCTCCAGAAACCAGAGCTACATGCGTGCAGTCAGT
>NW_015505219.1:2458127-2491873 GCF_001515645.1 Sinocyclocheilus grahami | reverse complement strand
GCAAGCTGTGTCAGCCAGGTGAGTCCAACCACTCGCAACACCACATGGCACTGACACACAGGTACGAGCAAGGACTATCTACGTACAGTAAGTGGTTTCAAGCAGAGGGCTTTAGTCTGAGATATTCTGCTCTTTTCTTAGATTGCGTCTTGAGCTGATTTGGAGAGTAGACTTTTGAAGACTTTATGCTACCTTAAGTCGAATGATCTATGATTAATCAAGGGGTGTTGACTGATCATTAGTTTGGTTTAGGGGGTTTAGGGGGAACAGTTGAATACTTCTTCTGGGGTCTTGTACAATCTGCTAGGTTATCTTGGTCAACCTGGTTGGAGTTGATAGATGACCTAGGCTAAGCTAGTGAGGAATAAGTTGGGCTGATTAAATGTTCCAAAATCTAGTTTAATTTAGGGGGTTTAGGTAGTTGACCAGCGTAACTACCAGCTGGTCAGGTAGAGAAAGATTGAGAAGTTAATCTTGGTCAACCTGATTAGACATTAAACTGCTGGAGATATTAAGCTGATAAAATAAATTTCCAAAAGCCAGCTTGATTTGCGTGGCTAACCAGCAGAACTACCAGCATGGTGGACCAAAGACAACTTGAGAGGTCATCTTGGTCAACTGGATTAGAATTGGTAGACTGCCTTGGCTAAGCAAGTGGGGGATAGGTTGAGCTCATTAACTATGTTCAAAAACTTGATTTAGGTGGTTAACCCCCATATTACCAACTGACAGGGCCAGTGAGACCTAGTACCTGCCTGGTAAAAGCTGGTAGACCATCTTGGTTAAGTTAGTGGGGAATAGGTTGAGCTCATTAACCAGCTTGATTTAGGTGGTTGACCAAAAGAACTACCAGCTGGGTCAGGCCAAAGACAAATCGGGATGCCATTTTGATCAACCAGATTAAAATTTGTAGCTTTCCTTGGCTAAGCAAGTGGGGAATATGTTGAGCTGATTAATTATTATCCAAAACTCAGCTTGTTTTAGGTGGTTGACCCTCCATAATACCATTTTACAGGGCCAATGAGCCCCAGTACCTGATCAGCCTGGTTATAGCTGGTAGACCATCTTGGCTAAGCTGGTTTAGCTACTTGACAGTGTTCCAAAAACATTTTGAGCTAGTTGACCAGCTTGACCACCTTAAACTTGAATGTTAGTTTGTTTGTCCCAACAGAGTTGTGGAGATATTTATTTAAGAACATAATGTTTTATAATGTTTGGTTACAGAGACAATAACTTGATGTGGTTACCTTTGCTAAATTCTGTTCATACAAGCAATTGCTAAAACAGGATATCAGAAAGCTGAAGTCAATGTCTGTTGAGCTGTGGTAGTGTTAGTTCATGTGGGCTTTGGGTAGGTGGCGGTTTTATTGATGGAGTATTTTACAATTTAGATGTTTTGTGGAGGTTTTATAGAACATGCAAACTGTCAAACACATTGGAAAATGTTTTAATTAGGGTAGGGAAAGTGTTCAAATTTGTGTTGTAGTTCTAGGAAGACTTAAAAGCAGTCATTTAACAGTTAAATAGACTATATATCTTTTAGCTTAATATTGAAATTGATTTAGCCATCATCTTATTATGCTCCGTTTATGAAAATCTCTGTTTTCTTGCTGTCTGCTGCTGTTGACTGTTTGTGTCATTTTCCCTCCGAAAGTTCTTCAAACAATCTGCTTTTCTTCATTTACATATTATGAGATTATATTCCAGTTTGAAATGTTTTCTCTTATCTTGTTGCTTTTTGACATAACTCTACTGAGACGCTCAAGGTCGGAAATTGCCAGTGGTATATTCCTCCTGCTAACACTCCTTCATATTTACTGTGCAAAGGGGAAGAATCAAAGTGAGAAAGAGAAAGGAAGAGGAAAAATTAAGGACTGCTATTCCTGTTTTTGTCTCTCAGGTGAGTGAGACTGAGGTCAATGGCCAGTTTGAGTCAGTTTGCGAGTCCGTTTTTAGTGAAGTAGAATCCCAGGCCGTGGAGGCCTTGGACCTGCCCGGCTCTTTCCGCACTCGAAGCCACAGTTACCTGCGTGCAATTCAGGCTGGGTATTCCCAAGATGATGACTGCTTGCCTTCAATGACATCTTCAACTGTCACTTCAACTCTCTGATCCACAACAGGTAACCGTATGCCTCAAATCCCACCTGAGAGAGAGAGAGAGAGAGAAAAGGCTTAGAGCACATACCCGCCATACATTCAGCACATGCTGATCTACATACTCTGGCATACCTACATATGTACAGTGGGATTCCCTTGTGCTTGAGAGATGACTGACTTGAATGTTGTTTCCGTTGGCTCCTGTCTGTTGTGTGTGTTTGCTTTTCTGCGTTTGTGCTCCCCGAGTGTTGAGAGACGGTTGCCTGCAATTCCCTTTGCACGAGTCATGTGTCCTTTTCTGGGCTTGTGATTGGTTGGGTCCAGTGGTAATGACAGGCTAGACTGGGGGTCAGAGGGACTTAGGCAGAGACACAACTCAGCATGCTTTTAACTAGCACAGCTGTCCAGAGCATGCAACACACCATGGGCAAGTGTTTTCACACAGCACAGAAAGTCAGGTTAAGGTTGGGCAGGAAGGCGTAAAAACGTGTGTATTTTCTGTGTTCTAAATATCGAAATGGATTAGCAATTAAAAAATACATACTTTGGTTTGGTAAACTTTAAATGCTGTTTCAGTCCTGAATGCACAACGCAATGACTATGAACTACATAATCAATTTTATTTGATATTATGTGTTGCACAAAACATCTACATTAGTCAAAAGAAATTCACAATGCTTCAGTAGTCAAATCAAGATATTTACTTGAAAAACTAGTGAAATTAAAGTTTTCATTTTTCAACGAAATGCATTTGAGCAATAAGCACTTGTTTTTGAGTTCTCTCAGAATAAAAATGTAAAAACTAAATGCTAATGCTAATGTCAAGTGTTTAAGGCATAACATTTAGTGAATATTAGATTATTTTATATATAGATTATTTATATATAGTTACTTCTGTATACTAAGCCAACCTCTCCACATGGTTAAATGCTTTATTTTATAGAAAATATTAAAAAGATATAAAAAAGATGTCTGTTAACCACTTAATGGCTTGGTTTATTATTTGAATTATTATATTGCATTATATAAAATTGAATATTTAGTAGAATATAGTAGAATATTTTCGCATTGAAAAAAATGTTTTAAAAAGTTTCATCGTAATATTGCATGTGAGCAATTTTTCTGTCATTTACGTTTTGGTTGGTTTGTTAATGCCCTAATTGAATTATGATTTAATAATCTCTGTATGAATTCAAAAACTGGAGGTGAACACAAATCATATTATCCTAATCCAGTTTTAACAATAATCCTAACTAATGAGTAATTTTCACAACCTAAATGGGTTTAGGAAGACCTGACAGAGCAAGTGTGGAGGTTTTGTGCAGCACATACTCATGAGAAAGTGTGCATCACGTGACACAGTTTCTTTGTGCAAGCAGAATGCCGCCTCCGCACCCTGTCCCAACACCCCTGCTGTGTTTGGTGTACACATGGAGTAAAGCTATGAACCCTATTGAAATGCCACAAATTGATGTCAAATGACACTAAAAATGCTTTTTTTTCAGTTGTTTACATTTGAAAACCAAAATGCTAATTTGTTTTGTATGATTTGTTTGGTCGCTCTAGTCAAACTTTGTTTCTTTCATTTAATGTGGGCTTCTTTGTGTTTGTTATTCAAACTGGAGTTTGATTTGATTGGACCTTCATACTGTCAAAAACTCATTCTGACGACACACCGAGGACTCTAAGGAGAAAGGAGAGCTCTCCAATCCCACCGTCTCACTCCGCTGAAGTGCTTTCACCACATATGGCTCTGTATGCAATCCCTGTCAGCTCAAGTCAACCGGCTGTAGGACAAAACCATTTTCTCAAAAGGATTTCATCCACTCTGTTTCACTCGGGAGGACTTCTTGTTTCAGCAGTCCTGTACTACTTTGGATTTACAAAGAGAACCATAATTTGTGTATGTGTAGATCCTAAATTAGATGCTTTCTTCCCTTAAAGACTTTTAAGAAAGTTCAAATAAGTGCTTGAGCTCTGGTATCGATGCTCTCTGGTTCTATAGTTAATTCAAAAGCAATGACCAATCAGAGTAATGTTATCAAGCATATCCCATAAATTCACGAGTAGATGAAGCTAAATTTAGTTGCCGCTAAAATCATTGAGTAAGGTGTTGGGTGTTCTGTGATGGTGGAGAGGGAGGGTGGGCGTCATGGCCCCTCGTCGGCCATCACAGGAAGGAGATCCAGGGGAAAAAAGCAGCTGGAGAGATGCCTGTCACAGGTATTATAATGTCAACACGCATACATCTTTCAATGGATATGTGTGTTTTTGCACTGCCTTCTCAACTAAATCAGGATTAGACCTTTGAAAGACACATCACTAAAGGTCAGATCCAGTGTTCTGTTGCCAAAGTAGCAATGCTTTTCTATAAAAGGCATTTCAAAAGTATTTTATTTTTTAAATTTTATTTCAGCATTAAATGTTGTTGATTACCACAGAAAATCATTTTGATAATATAACAAAAAAATTAACCAAAAGAAAAAAAGAAAAACGTGCACTTACAATGAAAGTCTTTGGGGCGAGACATTCTGGAGAGTTTAAAATTGTGAAGCGATGTTTAGCGATATTATCACACTAGTGTCATGTTGATGTGTAATGTTTAAGTGTTGTAGTGATATTTTTGCAATACTTGCCTTGCCCAATAGAAATCCATCGTATGTGTAATAATATACTATAAATGCATTATTTGTCTATTTTTACAAACTGAGGGATGAGTTTAAATTCTGTGGTAATCGACATCATGTCACAGACATTCTTATTCTTTTATTTTTATTTTTTTATATATATGGTTGGGTCACTTTTAACATTTCTCTTAATTTTTATGCCAACCTTTGGCATCCTTGGAGAACAAACGTGTCCAGCAAAATGCGGTTGGAAGTAAGAGCTGGTGTGGAAGATTTCAGCTGTGATGGACAGTGGGATTGCAGCCTCTGCCTGGTGCAGCCCTCATAAAGGACTTTATTGGATCGTGTTTCTTCTTAATCCCGCCCCTATAATCTCCACATGGTCCAATCAGCTCAATAGATGGGCTTTTTAACATATTCAATAGGGTTCATATCTCCTTGCCTGAATGATTGCGTGACATGTTATTGCCTTTTCATCTTTCCTGTTGCACAAAAACAAGACAATCTTTAAAATTAGCCTTCACATTTGCCGCAATGCTCTGTGATTTGATAAAAGGTTAAAAGGTGGTTAATAGCATTGAGATACTGTTTTTTTTATTGGTTATGCTGTGAAGAGATGGAAAGGCTGAACAGATGAGATGTTCTTTGACGTGAGTGAGAAGGCAGTGTAAACACATATCTGAAAGCTATATGTATGTGAGTAAAAGAAAGTGAAAGACCCTGACAACACAATCTGCAATGAATTTCATTTAGTCAATTTTTAACATGAACACTTTCATTAAACCAGGGGCGCTTCTAGCCTTTATTGTTTTTTGGATATTAAAGGATAAATATTGCAGCACAATGTCATTCACAAGTTGCACATGCAGTAAAAGTCTGCTTTGTTGTTGACAAATGATAGCCAAAATTTTGGTTCCTACAGTGGAGGTAAATATCCACCTCATCCAGTCTTATGAAATATCCCATTCAGGGGTGTGGCTACCAGGGGAAAAGGGGGACAAAGTGCATAGGGGCCAGAGGTTGAGAGGGGCCCAGAACGATATTCTCTGGGGGGCCTGAACCCCCAATGAATGTGATTTTGAGTGGACCCCATTGCAAGCTTAGTGCAAGGGGCCAGAATTTGTAGCGATGCCACTGATCCCACTATTATCTTGGTGTGACAAACTTCTGCAAACGATTCCAACCCAGGCTCATTGAAAATACATGCTTGTATGTATGTACCTCATTGCATGTTTTGCGGCAGTTTTAAAAATGAAATGTCCAGTGAGTGGCGCTAAAATGCATGTTCAATACATGACCATAGCCACGTTTTATTACATTGTTACAGGCACGTATTGCAGTAGTGCTGGGCGGTATGACCAAAAATTTATATCACAGCATTTTTCAAAATTTTACCGGTTTCACGGTACATGACGGTATTTTTTTTTTCATGCAGACAGCACTGGCAAAATCTTCCAACTGAACCATAGCTAAGGTTTATCCAAAAAAGTCACTAGGTTTGTCAGTATGAGTATTCTATGGAAAAAAGCCGCTAAAAGGGTCTGAAAGTTGCTAAATCTAGTGCTAAAGTCGCGCTCGTGTGTGTGTGAGACGCGGGAGCTGATGGCAGGGGGCGGTTGATATTTGTGGCGGTCAATGTGGATATTGTGGATGAGTTCTTCTGTGTCATCACGTTCTATTAGTTCTACAGCTTTAGTTTCGGAACTTTCACGCTTACTAACGCATACAGCTGTTCCCTCACCACAGTGCAACAGTGAAAAGGGACCCCTTTCAAACAGTTCTGAACGTTGTTTAAGCGACATACACCGGTATTGCGGTATTTTTAAAATTCATATCATAACAAAAATAAATGCCAGTATTCGGTATGAACCGGTATACCGCCCAGCACTATATTGCAGCATATTTATTACGTTGTTAATGCTCTAGTAAAGTTAATGTTAAATATAACATACACCAAACCCTACTAGATAGCATGTTAAAATAGTTTTAAAGTCAACATAATATTGTGCAAGGAACTACGTGAAAATTATGCTTTCTTAACTGAAACTCTGGCCCTGTAAATCATACTTTGTCTGAAAAAGAAATACAAATTGTTGGAGAAAAACTGGAAACTGCAGAGATTCATTTGTATAGATCAATTTTTTTAGTTTTGCAGAAAACGTAGGTAGGTACATGTATTTTCAATGTGCTTGGGTAGAAAGATTCAGTGCATTAGTGAACTGTCCAAATTAATTAAACTATATATATATATATATATATATATATATATATATATGCCATTAACACATAAGAATGTATCAGTAATATTTTATTTGGACATAGTGGTATTTAACTTGGTCTCATGCCTCAGTAAAAAAGGTCTAGCGACGCCCCTGCATTAAACCTAGTTGGAAACAGATATTTGCTTGCTTCCTGTGAAAATCAAACTGAAAAAATTCACTAGCATGCCATTAAGAATGAATTGGAATTTCTTCCTCATCAATCTAATGTACAGTCTTGTTCTTCAGTCTCTCCCCATACACTGCCAGAAAAAAATCTTGAAAAGTTGTACCTTTATGGGTACAACAGGGGTACAACCCTCAAAAGGACACATTTGTACCTTCTTTACCCCTAAAGGGTGCATAGTAGTACCTTAGAGTAATAATATGTACCCTTAAAAATATGTACTCTTATGGTGCTATTATGAACTGTTCAGGGGTAAAGAAAGTACAAGGATGTCCCTTTAAGTGTACTGCCCTAGTGACAAACTATTGTACCCCTAGAGGTACTGGGAGGTACTCTAGAGTTTTCTGGGAGTGTACTTGATACATAGGAAAGTTCTTGAATTTACTCCCAGGAACAAATGCAGTGTGCAATTGAAAATTGTGTGTACAGGGCATTTACTCACATACTGCTAACATGAGACTCAAGTGTTGACATTAGATAAAGTGAGAGGCTTCGCGGAATTCCACAGCTGTTCATCCCTTTGAATTTCCCTATCTCCATATTCAAATTTGTCTTCCAGAAGGGTATGATGCAATGGAGGGCACCTCATTGCTAAATGAGGATATGATTGAGGATGATGATGGCGCCAGCTCCTCAGCTTATCAGGAAATCGAGCGGTTTGAAAGAGAAAACGCTGCACGTAGTCAACACAGCACCAGTTCCACGGTCACGGCTATCTCCATTCCTCCTACCTCCTCGCATGCCTACCGAGTCCCGTGTCCGCCCCCGTCCCAGCCCCCACCGGATCCACCTGTTCCGCAGGCTATTCAGGCTTTCAAGGAGTCCGCAAACATGGTGGCTGCCTTCAACATGCAGTGGAAGGAGGAGATATCGGCGATGCGCTACGAGCTAGCAGAGCTGCGCAGGGATGTTTGCGGAGAGCTCAAGACTTTCAACAGCAACTTCTTTAATTTCACCCAGTGCTATAACATGTGGACCATGTGCCGGGACGCTGCCACTGGCACCAGTTCCAGCACTAGCGAGAGGGTGTCTGTTGGCGTCCAGACCGGCGCTAATGGTCTGGTGAGACAAAACACTGCAGACGCCTCAGTAATGTGTCAGCCAGAACCGGCTGCCTTCAACATTTTCGACCTGATGGAGCCTCCGCGCATCGAGATCACTGAGGGAACTCCTGAAGGAACCACGGCCACCAACAGCCCAACCAGTCCTGCCAGTCCAGATAGACCCACCACCGGCCCACCGCTGTCCAAGCCGTTGGGACGGTCCAAACTGGACACTTGCAAAAAGAAGAAAAACTGCAGTCGAGCGGACGGTCAAAGAAGCGCCAGCCTTGAACTCTGGTGCAGAAAGTACACTAGTGGACCAATGTCCTACATATCTCTATCCTTCTGATCATTCTCATCACTGGAACAGACATTGACTTTGTTTCTGAATCAACACTATACACCTGCATCCAGAGAAGAGCTTGTCCCTATTCTCTTGGCAAAAAAGTTGATAGCTTGGCTCAAATGCCGAAAGGAGAAGGTGTCGTTATGGCATAATGGGGATAGTGTAGCTATTCTAACTGGAACCATTTGTTGTGCCGGATCATAAAATCTGTTTACATCACTACGGAAATTAATCATGAATGTCATTCACATTGTAAGGAATGTCACAATTTGTCTGACTGTCACCATCAGTGTTTTGTCCATGGCTAAAGCAGTTTTTGTGACAGTGGTGAATTATTTCACTGCTCAGTCTGACCAAAAGAGGTTATGAATATAGTTGAGAAAGATGCACATTTTTTGGCTTATACTTTTAATGTTTATCAAATAAATCTAAATTATTTAAATTCGGCAAATTTTTTCAATATACTTCTTTGCATTGTTTTTAAATTAGTTATTTAACTTTTTTGTAGACGGGTGAAAATACGGAATACCGTTAACTTTAGTGACGTAATGAGTTCAGTTTGTAGGCAATCCGTGTGTCATTCGTTCATGTGTTTTTCGATTTAATATTGAAAGTAGAAAAATTTGAAAACGCCTCCTTTTTTTCCCCCCCAAAACGAGAATTCAGTTTAAATTTGCATTTTTCGTTCAAGGGTAGAAAAATTAATAAACAGCTTGAATATTTGATTTCTACACATGGGCGGGAATTATACGCCCCTTTCTGCTGATTGGTCAGCCGAAGATCAAACAGTGCCGTCATCAGTTCTTCCACAATATCACGCAGCAGAATAATAGTCCTCCACTGCTGCAGTTGTACGGATTCTTAACACATTCATTGCAACTACATTTAATCTTTTTTCATCAAACAGACTAATGAATAGCTCAACACAACTCGGGCAGAGTCTAGACAGCAGTTCTTAAAGTGATAGGGGGTCCACAAAATAATTTGCTATAGCCTACCGTATTTCCAGACTGCAAAGTCGCTTTTTTTATCATGATACATAGGCCTACTGTAAACCACTGCTGCAGTTGTACGGATTCTTAACACATTCATTGCAACTACATTTCATCTTTTTTCATCAAACAGACTAATGAATAGCTCAACACAACTCGTACCGGGGCAGAGTCTAGACAGCAGTTCTTAAAGTGATAGGGGGTCCGCAAAATAATTTGCTATAGCCTACCGTATTTCCAGACTGCAAAGTCGCTTTTTTTATCATGATACATAGGCCTACTGTAATTTATTCCAAAGGGATTTATATGATGCATTTAACGTCAAATAATCTAAATGAAGCCTTTTAAAAGACAAGTATTCGCTGCGGTTCATGTTTGTGGCATGCGCCAGAAAGATGCTCAAGGAGACCGAGACGCGCTAAAGCAGCGCATTCTGTTGTTCTCTTTATTTTTCAAAGGCATTTTGTAGTTATTTTGAACGTAACATTACACAAATAAAAATACACATTTTACCATGACTATAAATGACAAAGTATTAAGTTATTTCCCCTCGATGGGGAAAAAATCCAAGTGAACATCACTCAGTACTCAATATTAATTTAAAATGCATATTTAAACTACTTTAAATATGACTGCTGCTTATTTCCTGTGCACTTCAATACTGGTCTGCACTTGACTGTAGTTGCGTCTGTCTGCTTATTGAGTTTTTTTAACCCATCGCAATTTACTGGAACTGTGTGAACTAGAGTGACTATTCACCTTAATGTTGTTCTGAAGGCTTATTACTTAATTAACACAAAGAATGTCCTGCTTGCACAGAATGGTGACTTTAGTTTTTTAAGCGGATGCATATCTGTCGTAAAATAATCATATGCATCTCGTGGCGTATATTCCAAACGTTATACTGTGGGTTTGGTGAGAAACAAACCGAAATGGCAAGTCATTATATTTTATGGAATATAAAATATATATATATTATATATAAGTGAGTGCAGCTCATGAGCAGCAGCTCATGCAGCGCACAAGTGCATATCCTTTTGAGATACCCTTTCAATTATAATCAATTTTAATAAAACACAAGACTACATTATAAAACTCTAACAGTAGGCTATTTAATATCTGTTGTTCTCCGGTTGTCAGTCAGAATGACAGTTCTTGTGTGAACATTATAGGCCTATATATACCCAAGCCAATTTAATATTCTTTCCTTTTTGTCTTAGTGTTTAAAATATTTATTTAGAAACAAATTAATTAATGACTTAATTAAACAAACAGACTTACTGGGTGAGCAGGGTAGGCTATGACAGCCGTCATATCATACCCTGCCATGCCCAGCTGATGCAAAGAATAGAATTTATATCTACACAGAAGAAAGCCCTGTCTAGACTCTGCCCCGGTACAAGTTGTGTCAAGCTATTCATTAGTCTGTTTGATGAAAAAAGATGAAATGTAGTTGCAATGAATGCGTTAAGAATCCGTACAACTGCAGCAGTGGAGGACTATTATTCTGCTGCGTGATACTGTGGAAGAACTGATGACGGCACTGTTTGATCTTCGGCTGACCAATCAGCAGAAAGGGGCGTTTAATTCTCGCCCACATGTAGAAATCGAATATTCAAGCTGTTTATTAATTTTTCTACCCCTGAACAAAAAACGAAAATTTAAGCTGAATTACTTTCAATATTAAAAAAAAAGACGAATGAACGAATGATACACGGATTGTAGGCCAACATGAAAGGCTAATTTGGATTTTTATACATTAAGATTAATATTAACGGTTGTGCTACAACATAAACGGTCAAATATAATGTGAACTTTGAAACCATTAGCCGCTTTTCCACTGTCGGGCCCGTGCGAGCCAGTGCTTTAAATGGGTCAGGTGGGGCTAATAGCCTCAGACCTGTAGCACCGAGGCCAAAATCACTCTGCGTTTCCACTGTCAGGCCAGAAGCTCTGTTGTTCTTCACTAAAACACGCATTTACATGCCTCTCAGGAACAACGTCACACAACACCATCATTTCACCAACAAAGAGAAGTTATCAGAAAACTAATAAGAAATAAGTCACTGGAACTATCGAGATCACAAAACGAACATGATAAAAGCGGCTGTTTGTTTGCATGCTTTGTTAAAGGTTTAAATCCAAAAGCATTGATGTTTTACAATAATAAGTGATGCATTGATCATAATGAATTATATTATCAGAATTGAAAATTAGTCACACAGAAATAAAGCGGTATGAACATAGTCTACCTACTTATTCAGTTGAGTCTGTTTCTGTTTATTTGTAGTCACAGTATATACATCACATTTAGAAAGAATGAACATTTCTATATTTTTATAAAAGCTCCCGAACAAAAAACATTATTATATTTTTATGACATCCGCGGAGCTAAACTCTCGAGACGAGACTTATGACAGATAAAGTATGCTACTAAATAAATGCACGATTGTGATAATAAAAATAAGAAGCTTATGTCTGATTTCTTCAAGCGGTCGTTTTTACCATGTTTACTATGGTAACGTTAATGGCTAGCGTGCATAGTCTTTTGCATCGCTTATAAATATTTCTCCCTTGTATGGTGATCATAATCCACATCGGATCAAGTTATTTCAAACACTCGCTGCTGTCTGAAAGTGAGTTTTGAACTAAAATTATTTTAAAAGTCTTTAATGCTGGTGTTATAGCTGTTAACTTTATGAAATGATCCGCGGCGCTGACGCTCTTCAGACGCGGAGAAACTCCGCCTTTGTTCATAACTGTTTGTTCATAACCTCTAGGCCCAGCTGGCCCGCTTTGGCCCAAGGTTTTCGTCGGGCCAAAAAACCCTGGTTGTTGGCCCCGAGGAAGCACAGACGAGGCACGATCAAGCCCCGGAAGTGACAGTGGAAACGCGGCTATTGTGTGCTCGCTATCAAGTTGCTACTTGAGAAATACAACAATTATCTGTGTACATGCTATATTAACTGCTATGCACTAACATTTACTAAATGTATCATTTTATACAATGCACTTTCAATTACATTGACAGAAATACCTGTATGTAATTACATCTGTAATTTCACTGTTGTAACCGTGTAACTGCTACACTTACACAATAGCAGCAAAAGAGTTTTGCAACATAACATGAACACAATAAGTGCATTTTTGAAAATAAAATGTGAAAAAATGTGTACCTTTAGGGGTACAACAGCTTGTCACTGGGGCAGTAGCCTCAAAAGAGCACCTTTGTGCCTTCTTTACCGTTTCTTTACCGTATTATAAAAGTGCATACTGTATTACTATCTTAAGGGTACATATTACTACTCTAAGGTATATGCACCATTTAGAGGGTAAAGAAGGTACAAAGGTGTTCCTTTGAGGCTACTGCCCCAGTGACAAGCTGTTGTACCCATAAAGGTACCATTTTTGTGCATTTTGTCCTTACAGTGCTTAATGGACCACAATTTATGTTCTTATGTAGCAACTTTTCAAAGTTTACAAATTCACATTTGAACCGTGACTCTGTAATTTATGTTGTAGAAAAACATATTTTAACTTATCTGACAACAAAATTATCTATTCTTAAAAAAGCCTTTTAAAGGAAACCCATTATATTGGTCTGAACAGCAAACTGAACAAACTGAACAGCTCTATAGCTTTCACGCAACGCTTTTGCTTTTCATGCCAAATTAATTTGATGGATCATGCACAGCGATCATGTTGAGCTTATTGTTCTCAGTTTCCCAGGAGAGTCACATATAGATGGATTTAAAGTAATTTAAAGAAATTTAAAGAAATTCAAATGGTATTTTAACTCAAGCATAAGCCCTTACCATATTTACTGCAACTCTACATCTGCGATGTAATTACTAGCTAGCATATATAGAAAACATCTGTGGACTATTTACAAAGTAGTGCTGAGTGGTACATCTTTTTTATAATTGAAACACTTTAATCAAGGATGGAAAAGGAAGCAATTTATTTAACTCAACAATACAAAAATGGGTGCCCCCCTCAATTTCAGATTTCTCTATACTGCTTTTTGACTCCCACAATCCTAAATGTGTAGTTACAGCTGTGCAAAGTATCAGTAGTTAATCACTACAGATGCTAAAACACTATTATATTAACACCTTAGACTAGATGACTTAGTAAACATGTGTTGTGCCTTGATAAATCATAACCAATAACATATCTCTTTAAAAGTATGTCTGATTAAGACTGTAATTGAATCACAGTCTATAAATATGATGTCCCTTTTATAAATGTGATATGTATGTATGTGGGGAAAAATAATGTTTAAAATGTTGTGTTAGTAATAAGTCAAGGAGAACCACATAACTCACAAACAATTTGAATAATTTCATAATTTACGGAATATGACCTGATTAACACAACGTTCCCCTGCTCAGTAAATACACATTTTGTATCCTGAATACACTTAAAATATCTAAAACTTGCTTTTAAGGAAAACAGCATACGTGTACAATTCTCAATAACAATACCGATAAGTCCTAACTAAAATGATTGACTAATTTTATATGATTTGACTGACTGTTATTTAGTATTACGTATCAAATCAGGTAATGGCATTTAAAAAATCGCATTGTTAGGTGCTTTTCTGAAACTATGAATTTAATTTCGGATTATATTGCATTTATATTATTTTATATGAATTAGTGCACTACAACGTATGTTTCATGATTACATGCACAGCCTTCTTGTATACTGGAAATACAATAATTTTATTTCAATATTTCACTGCATTTGATAGTGCGTACTATCAAAGCTTTTGCATAATTCTGCTGCTCCACTGCACTCTGTTAATTAAATATCTAATGTATACATACATACAATAAATATCATATTTATTCATATCAATTTCCCAGCGCATATAGTTTTTGTTACTTAGGCATTTATTCAACAATTGCAATCTGAATTACAGAAATGAAAATCTATCGCTCAGCACTACTGTAGTTATGTACTTTCTACGTAGCTTCACAAAATGACTGCTCCTGTAATTCTCATACAGTTTTTCTCATAAATGTTCTATAACTGTGAGCTTGACTCCCACACACACTCACAAACGTATTGATTTATTTATTCAAATTAAGAATATAAAATGCAAAACAGATGCTGAATCTGCCTTTCCATTATGTTTCATTTTTGGGGAGATTTGTCCTAATCATCTAGTCCAAAGCCCTGGATATGAATTCTCCTTTAAACATTTTCCATTTTAAGTGACTTGTTCTGTATTTAAGGGACCATCTGAATTTGTCTCCACAGGACACACACAGCATGTGGAACCTATATGTACAAAATGTGCATACATGAAAAAAAAATCTGTCTATCTGTCTATCTGTCTATCTATCTATCTATCTATCTATCTATTTATCTATCTATCTATCTATCTATCTATCTATCTATCTATCTATCTATCTATCTATCTATCTATCTATCTATCTAATCTGTTGATCTATTTATTTATTAATTTATTGGTTTGCTTTCAGGACATTCAATCTCCATGTGCCACCATAATAAAAAAGAAATGAGACACTGTGACACTTATGGAAAATTACATTTATGCTCTATATAGTTAGCATAGAAAAATAGATATTATGTTAAAAAATATAAGATAAACATTCCTTAACACAATATATTTTTATGTACTAAGTAGTTTATTTAGAACAGAGGCTATATGACACTATTTTGTTTACTGAAAATAAATATCATCATGCAAAAATGTAAGGCAATATTTGTCTGTTAAAAATTAAGTTCATTTTTAAGCCACTGAAGAGAAGAGGAGTAAAAATCACTTCTGAACTAGTGTGATTTTAAGAAAAGTTGGTGGAAAGCTTCTTGTTAAATTCCATTTGTTGTTGCAGGACCACTTTTTATTTTTTATTTTTATAAAACCATAAAACAATTTAGAGTATACCCGGGTTTCCATCCAAAGTTGCAAATTTTACATAGGCGTAAAATTGAAATATTGCATAAAACATTTGCGAATAAGCACCGTTTCCATCCAACGAGAAAAGAGCTCAAAGTCACATTACTTTTTTTATGCACGTGGAGGAATTTATTCGGCAAATGCATTTCCATCTCCCATTGTTCGCATTAACCCTTTTTTTTTGCACAAGTCAAAAACCACCTCGCTAAAGTTTTAGCGAGTGCGTAAAAACTTTTAGCAAATTAAGGGATTTTTATTCAATATTTGGCATTTTAATCACTCGTTTCTGATGTGATACTTCAAAATGCGCATAAAAACGGAGATGGAAACAGCTATTATGATACACCATTATGTCAGTACAATTATTTAAGAGTGTAAAAGTTTAATATACAATATTACAATAAAATTATTTATTGAGATTCGCCAGTGTTTAGGCGTGTTCCCACTGAGTGGTAACAAATGTTTTCATTCTTAACTATCAAAAGTATGTAATTTCACAAATATTCAAGCAGTAAGACATATCTTAGACATATCATAAGAGTACATTATGAAATTCACTATTTATGATCATTATATTTTATAGCTGGATTTTGTCAGTGCATTGGCATTTTTAACTTTAGTTTCAAACGTTAAAAATACCAATTAAAAAAAAGAAATCAAGCATCCATTAAAACAGCTATCCATTGAAACCATCTTAAATCCATTAACTCTAAGCCTAGCCAGTGATTTGGCATTAAAGACACTGTCAACTGCCCTTGCTCCTTTTGTGACGCACAGAGTGGCACGGTTTGAATGTACTGACACCGTCATCACTAGTGATGTAATTATGAACTCATCAATCTGAGGGTGGGCTCTTGCTGATGTGTGTCCTGTTGCACATGGGAGATATTCATTTATATAGTTTAACTGATCTAACAGTTGACATAATTAGAGAGTATGAGATGATAGCCTTCAAATATTACAATTATTTTATCAGTGCTTAATGAATGGACATTTTTGTTTGTTTGTTTGTTTGTTATGCTACATTAAAGGGATAGTGCACCCAAACCTGAAAATTATTTCTGGTCAGTTATTTAGTCAACCTTACTTCGTCTCAAACCTACATGACTTTCTTCTAAGCCCAAAAGAAGATATTTTTTCAAAAATTAACTGTTTTGTCCATATAATGAAAGTCAGATCCAAACAACTTTTGTGATGAAAGAAACATGTAGGAATGACACGAGGCTGAACAAATGATGACAGAACTTTCATTTTTGGGTGAACTATCCTTTTGTTTGGGCCTCTTGACTTGCTTTGTGTTTATAGAATATTTTGCCTCATCTTTTTATTCTGTCGGAAATAAGAGATTCACGTTGAAAAACAGTGACTGAATGTCTGGGGGGAAATGTATGGATTTTAAATGTATACATTGATATTCTGTTATTATATTCTAAATGTCCATGGTGTGGAAATCTATGATATGCTATTTCATGATGAGCTTTATCGAAGGAAGGGGTTTTAGCCATAAGAAAACAGCTAAAAGGGAACCATGTAATGTTAAAGAAATGATATGATGCATTATATTTTTGAGGTGCAAGAAGGACCTAGAAACTGTTATTCAACATATAATTTATTGGTTTAGGCTTATCACTCATGTTTTCTATATATTGCATCGTCAAGAGCGTATACATTCTTCTATAAATCAATTGATCCATACTAAGTAAAATAATGTTTTATTCCCTCAGAGGTGCAATAGACTGATGGATTGTTCCCGTTTTCATTCGTTTTTGATTTGCTAAGAGACATGTTCAGGGAATGGAACGATGTTTTTTAAAAGGTGCTGAAGATATCGCAGATGTTCTCACGATCTTCATTCATTCTATGCAAGTCCTGTGTTTATCTGTGCCTGTCACTGGCATGTGTCGATTTCATTTTAAACAGCACTTATAAGGCCATGAAAATGAAGCCCTTGGATATTTTTTTGACAAACATTGCATGAATCTCAGGCATTTATTGTAACCCTTTGCCTCTTTTGTTGCTGTTACTATACTGTTGTTATAAGTATTGCATTTGTTTGTTATGCTAATTCATACTGTTTTAAAGTAGCAGCTATATTTTTTTTACCACTGTCAATACAGTAAGTAAAGAAAATTATGTAAAGTATGGTTATAAACAAATAAGCCAATGTGTCCTCTGTATCTGTGAAATGTAGATGCCATGATGATGATTTATTGGGATAATGGGATTTAATGGGATCACCAAAAACCAAAAAGGATTTTTGTAAATGTAGCTTGCTTATAATTTAATGCCAAAACTACCATGAAATCACGCTTCCCCTCTATTAACAGATGTTACATTTGTCCAAACTATATTATTTATATGAGTGGAGTTCTGACAATATGGCTATCAAGATTAGGAGGATTAAATGCTCTTAATTTTCACCCCAAAATGAAAATTCTGTCATCATTTACTCACCCTTGTCTCATGACTCTATGACTTTCATGTTCCTCATAAACCAAGGGTTTGGAATGAATTGAGAGTGAGTTAATGATGACTTTTTTTTCCGTTCTTTCTTTCATTTTTGTAGTCCTTTAGTGTTTCAAAACTTGTTATATGTGCTTCTCTTTCCAAATTAACTGTGATTTGTTTTTTGTTTTTCTCTCTCTGTGTAAACATGCCTTATGTACTAATTTTCTTTTCAGAGATAAATATTCAAAAAAATGAAATGATTATCAGATATGTCATGGATTGTGCGGGTGTTTTCAATCATTTGACATCAGAATTTCATGTGGGATCATAGCTACACTGCTGTGCTCAATGAAGTGTTTAAAAGAAGAAAACAAGTGAACCATTTTGAAAGTATGTTTGTTCTATAAGCAAACATATTAACATAATAGGCAGAATTAAAAAAAAACAAATAAAAAGAATATTACAAATGCATACACCTCTCGGACCCTTTAATTTACAATTATTTTAACACAAACTTAAAGTCGCTTGCAAATATGTCATTAACATGGACAACAACTCTAACTTGGCATTTTAGAATTAATAATATCCCTTACAATACCCCAGACAGAATGATATGCTACCATTTTTAATCATACTTCTGTGAAATCCTGTGAAATTCACAAATGAATAAATTTATGGCAGAAGCTATTTTTTAATGATCATAATTAAGTTTAAATTGTGATGTTGTCTGTATATTTTAGTTGCCGCATATTGTAGGTACTGTTGATGAAGTTTAGCTGTATAGCTTCCCAGAAAATGCAACTTGAGTTTATTAGGGGACAGGATTTTGCTATAAAACTATGTTTCTCACCAATGTAAGAATGGAAATGATGATAACATTTCTAGACAAAGCATTAGTTACAGACTTACTTGACTGAAAATTTGCTGAAAATGTACTCACCCTCAGGTCATCCAAGATGTAGAATTGTAGTTTTTTTTTAATTTTTTTTTTTAATCAGAGCAGATCTCAAGAAATGTAGCATTACATCACTT
This sequence comes from Sinocyclocheilus grahami, assembly GCF_001515645.1. NCBI lineage: Eukaryota > Metazoa > Chordata > Actinopteri > Cypriniformes > Cyprinidae > Sinocyclocheilus > Sinocyclocheilus grahami. The sequence continues at coordinate 2,472,911 of NW_015505219.1, read as the reverse complement.
GCTCACCAATGGATCCTTTGCGGTGAATGGGTGCCGTCAGAATGCCGTCCAAACAGCTGATAAAAACAACACAATAATCCACACGACTCCAGTACATCAATTAAATGCTATTCATTTAAAGCTTTGCATTTTGGCAGTAAAGCTCTAAAAATGATTTGCCAAGTGCACCCAAAATCGAGAATTTATAAATTCCATTGTTTACTTTTTGTGTTAGAATTGTTTTTTTTTTCTTGTTAAATTTGTGCATTTTGTACATGTTTAGGCAGAATTTCACAGAATAAAAGTGGCTTGCTAGATGCGTGATGACAGGTCCAACACTTGATTTGCCAAAATTATTCAAATATGATTAAAACAATGGAATCATTGTATCTTAATCACTTGGTTAGTATGCAATTCTAAAAAATAAAAATAAAAATAGCATATGCATATCACTTACAGTAATGATAAATAAATTAAACATCCAATTTAATTTACTCTATTTATAAAAAAAGATTGACCTTCTTTGTTATTTGGATTAAAGGATGTTATGTCATCCTTTAAAAAGCATTACATTTTAAATTAATTAGTATAAGGTTTTTATGTAACTTTTTTTTTTTTTGCCAAATACTATATTCTAGCTTCTTGCTGTAGTTCAGTACACTAACGGAACCTGCACGAAATTCTTTGTGAATTCGCCTAATTGTGTTTGTTTGTTTGTTTGTTGTTTCTTTGTTTATTACAAATAAAGACACATACATATCATCACTGCAGAGAATGCATGAGTCAGGGATATTGTTTAGGTGTTTATATTATATAGTGTTGAATTATTTGGCCATGTGTTTTTTTCTGTGTTTATTTATTTTAAATTTACTTCTTACTAAGCTATCCTTTTTTTCATTTTAGGGGCCCGTAGCTTAGCTGGGGGGCGTAGAATGTACGGTAGGTCTGACAGGGCTCCTTTGTAATATACCTGTTGTACTTCATTTCACATCATTGTTTTGTCTACTTTCATATTATCTAGTGAAACATTATCTTTATAAAAAAAATGCATTTGAGGCAAATATTTACATTTATAATTACAAATACATTACATAAAGTTAAAAGACTTCATTTCAACTTTTTTATTTTAATCTTAGAAGGATTTCTTTGTCTGTTTTTAAACTCTTTTTTTTTATTATTATTACTCTTGATTTTTTTGTGTTGAAGAGTTTGATTTGTTATTTGAATTCACAGGGGATCGTGCATGAATACAGCATCAATAGCATAAATTAACCTGAATAACTTTTTAATAAATATGTGATATAAATGTAGTGGTCCTAAGTAAAAGTCTTAACATATTTATAAAGTCTTAACATATTCAGCCAATAAGAACGTGTTATTTAAAAAGGGATAATATTTTTTTATTTAATATTTAATTGAAACACTACAATATTTAAATGAAAATGTTGTAAAGTGGGATTGTAATCATTTAAAATCTTTTTACCTCAATTCCAAGTGACAGCAGCTTTTTACAGTCACTAATTACAGTAGGACAGGGTAGCTGTATTTGGGAATGTACTGATATAAATGTAAAATTATATAAATGATATAAACTGAAAAAAGTGCGATTTTTCACTAGAATGTTTCAATAGAGTTTTCAGAATGTTGTGTGGAATGATTTTAGTTGATTGTAGTTCCCTATTTAAATGGTCTCTCACATTGTGTTTATGACTTTTGGGGGAAACTCAGAATACTGAAGCCTGATTTGTTGACATTTGTGCAGCTGCACAAAGCTATGGCATTTCAGCCCACCAAAATGGGAGGAGCCAACTGCCTATATAAGTTGGTGCTAATTGCCATTTCATCAGAATCTTTCTCCTTCAGTGTGAAGGTCATCTCCTCGCTGAGCTCTGAAGACAAAGAACAAAGAAGCCCGCTACTCGCTGTAGAAGAGCCCTTGCAGAGGAAAGACACTGTCACACTCAGCGCTTCTCCCCTGTGTCTGTCCAGCAACAACTCAGAGCAAATTTCCTCTTCTAAACAAGCAAATTTCTGTGCCGTTTGTTTCAAAATGCCACTCTACGAATGTGGTATTCTGTACAACCCAGTTTGGATTGCGAGCTCAACCTCACAAAGGCCTTTGAAGAGCTCAGCTTGGGTTGGTCGGCCCCAGAAGAGCCCGTCCACAGCTGTCTGGATGAATGGTATCTGCCAGGGTGCCGGCGGCGAGGCTCCCGTCAGAGACCAGGACCATTCTTTCCCAAAGTTCATGACGAAATAACATCTCCAGTCGTAGCATCTCCCCTACTTTGTTCAAGTCAGTTATTCTGCTTTGACCTCCATTGATGGTGCTGAGCAAAAGGGATATGAGAAGTAGGGCTGGGACAATAAATCGATGCATTGCGATTCGTGGATCGATTCTGAGATTTTCGGAATGCATAGTGATTCTGTCTTGAATCGATTATGAGCTTAGTTTTTAATAGCAGATGGCGCTCTAGGTTAGTTTTTAACCGCACACTCAAATGCTCATGAAGAAGAGCGCTTGAGCATTCGACAGAGTAATGTAAGTGGTTAAATGTACTTGCACATCGGCTTTTATGCTTTATGATGCGAGATTAACGTAAACACAGCCCACTGTAAACATCCTTGTAATTCGCTTCAACCTTTTCAAACTTTATGAATGGTTATTTTAGGTTCAAATGGTGCGTGTGTGAGGAACTGTAAGCAAGCAGAATACGGCTATTTCTAAAGCACCCAGTGCCATCTGCTGTTAAAAACTAAGCTCAGAATCGATTCAAGAGAGAATCACGAGGCCTTCGGAAAATCTAAGAATCGATGCAGAAACATTTCTCGATTTGCGATGCATCGATTTATTGTCCCAGCCCTAATGAGAAGCTCTCTCCTCTTGAAGAGATTGTCCCTGGCTCCATGCACTTGGCACCCATCTGAGGCAAACTGGAATCCATGTTATGAATTACCTCGATGGCTGGTTAGTTTTAGCCTGGTCTGAACGCAAGCTTTGTGCTCACAGGTCGATGCCTCTCACCCACCTGGAGCTTTTGGGGCTCAGAATCAAGAGTTGTCTGTCTCCCAGCAGGCAAGTGGCTTTTCTGGGGACCGTTATCGACTCAACCCAGATGCGGGCATGGCTCTCACTGGAATGCTCACAGAGGACCATGGGCCTGATGGCATCCCCTGTGATACTGCTGGGCCTGCCCCACATGTGGCCCCTGCAGTACTGCTCCCCTGCAGTAATCCCACGCCTGGTGTCTGGGACACTTTTGCCTCAGGGTGGAGCATCGATGTGTCTCAGCTGTAGCCCCTTATAAAGCCGCTCGCCTGTATCAGACAGGTGTGCAATTGGGACTGACTTCCAGAAGGAATGTTGTTACGACAGATGCCTCTCACTCAGGCTGGGGTGCAAGGGGGTGAGGCTCCTGGTCCAGCCTAGAGCAAAGGCTACACATCAACTGTCTCGAAATGATGCCAGTTTTCTGGGCCCTTAAAACCTTCCTGCCAGCTCGAAAAGGGCACCATGTCCTTGTCCATTCTGACAACATGACAGTGGTTGCCTTCATAAATTGCCAGGGCGGCTTCAGGTTGTGGTTCTTTTATAAGATGGCGAGACACCACCTTCTATGGGCCCAGTGTAACCTGGGCTCTTTGAGGATGGTGCACATTCCAGGCAGACTGAACCAGATATTGGACATGCTGTCCCAGGTCAGTATGTCTCCAGGAGAAAGGAGATTCTTCAGAAGAATTATCTTAAAACTCTTATTGCCCAACATTGTTCTCCAAGGAACAGAACACGCTGGCCTAGGAATGGCCCAAGGGCCGCCTGTATGCCTTTACCGCGGTCACTCTGCTCTCTCAGATCATCAGATGGATCAGATACTCAATTCTACTGGTGACTCCACTCTGGTGAAACCAGACGTGGTTCCCCGATCTGATTCAGCTGTCATTGACAGCTCCCTGGTCGATTCTGCTGAGCAAAGACCTCCTCTCACAAGCGAGGGGTTACTTGTGGCACCCCCAGCCTGAGATCTAGAGTCTACATTTGGGGCCCCTGGACAGGAACCTTTGCAGCTCCCTATGAAGGTAGCCAACACTATAGCGGAGGTCAGAGCGCCATCTACAAGGTGCCTTTATCCCATAAAGACCAGTCTGTCTTCTCCAACTGGTGTGCAGTTTGAAACGAAGACTCATCCTCTTGTGAGGTAGCAACCATTCTGTCCTTTTTACAAGAGCTGCTGGATAAGGGTTGCACCCCTTCTATGCTCAAGGTATATGTGCTGGCTATCGCGACCAACCATGCCCTTGTGTCTGGCCAGTCGGTAGGAAGAAATTATTTGGTCGTCAAGTGGGGTGCCAGGAGACTTAACCTGCCTTGCCCCCATACTGTTCCTACTTGGGACCTGTCTACGGTCCTCAGGGACCTTTAAGGCCGTTCTTTTGAACCGCTCCAAGTGGCCAACTTACGGCCCCTGCCACTTAAGACCGCCCTGCTGCAAACTTTAGCGTCTGTCAAAGCTGTGGGCGACTTCTTGTGAGCGCTTCCTGTTTGGAGTTTGTGCCAAAAGTACCTAAGGTGCTCCCTACTCAGTTTAGAGAACAGGTCATCATTCTATAGCTTTTCCTTCCTCTGAGGACAAGCAGGGAGCTAACTTAATTTGCCCAGTCTGGGCCTTATGTGGAGTGCTTTAGCCAATTTTGGTAGTCAGGCCAGCCCTTTGCGTGCTTCAGAGGCCCCTATAAAGAGCTGACAGTTATGAAGCAGAGATTATTCCACTGGATAGTTGATTTGATTGGCCTAGCTTACACCTCAGTTGGCTCTGATTGCCCTATTAGAGTGAGGACCCACTCCACTAGGAGGATGGACTCCTCATGGGCTTGGTCCAGCAGAGTTGGGGATATTTGCGAGGCAGTCAGCTGATCGTCGCCATCTACCTTCGTCAGGTTTATAACATGGACATCCCTGCTCTTCAGGCATGGGTCTTATCCGCTTAATTGTCTTGCACCCCAAGTAAGGGGTTTAGTCTTGAATGAGTGATCCGACTGGTTGCCTGAACCTCACTAGTTAGCCTATGTTTCTTAGAGCCCTCATGGCAGTGCCCTAGAGCTGGGCTTGCAGGATGGCTTCTGTTCTGCGCTTATAGCATGGCATTGTGGCATATCGTTCCCCCAAGCATTATAAACGCAACATAAGAGACAGGGAACACTCCAGTCACTAATGTAACCTTAGTTCCCTGAGATAACAGGAATAAGTGTTGCATGCCATGCTGTACAGCTGCATGTGAGTCAATGCTACCGCTCCTCAGTTGAAATTATTCTGATGAAATGGCATTCAGTGTCGACTTACATAGTTAACTCTGCCCTATTTTTGGTGAGCTGAAATGGCATATCTTTGTGCAGCTGCACAAACTTGAACAAATCAGGCTTCAGTATTCGGAGGAAAACAGTTTCACCCAAGCATCATAAATGCAGTGCTGGTTCCCGTTATCTCAGGTAACCAAGGTTACATTAGTAACTGGAGCATTATACTATGATGACATCCACTCTGCATTCATGGGGGCATTGCCACTGTATGTATGTATGTATGTTGAGAAAAAAGATCATCAGGCTCTAACCTCAGATCTCCACCAAGAGGTGGGGTGTGCGAACTCCACGGTTCTGATGGACAAATGACATCCCTCTCTCCATTCACCTATCTGTGTTTCAAGCCATCTATTCAATCATTAATTCATTCACCATATGTCTGATTCACCACACAAGTATCTCTGAAACACGTGAACAAGTCTATTGGAAACAGAGAGAAATTAGTCAAAACTCAAAGAAGTCACATTTTGGCTTTAATGTGCTATTTTTGTGCTATAATTTTTATATGCTACAGTGAAATAAATGATCCAACATGGTAGACACAGTGGGATTGAAACAATTTATTACAGTAAAATGTATACTAAAATCCCTCATCCATTCAGATTTAAGAACAAGAACTATCATTAAGTAATCCAATATGTTCAATGTAGAACATTATTTTTCAGTCCTTTAGCCCTTCGAACTGGAATCATGGCTGAATATCCTGTGATGTCCACTTCGCAGGGCACTTAAGGTCGAATAGAACAAACATCTGAAGTGATAAGAGATACATACAAAATATGCAGGGGGGGGGGGGGTTGGGGGGGGGGGGGGATTGGGGGTGTGCTGGAATTTAAATTCGCTGATATAGAATATTAGCCTACTACTTGTACTACAGCATATGTACTGTGCACAGTATGCAGAATTTATATATGCATGGAATATCCAGATTACCTACTACTGTCCATTCACTGAAATACTGTATGTAGCTTTTAACAGAACACATCATGTGAGGGACTGTATCCTACAATGCAATGTGCATTGACTGGGAAGTTTGTCAACCATCGTGTGGCTCGTTACTTGATTGGACTAACTAAAAATATCTGTACACGAAATCGGATTCTAAATAAAATAATATTTATATCTTGGTCATGTGATACTCCAGCAAATACATATTTGGAATGTTTATAATTGCATTTTGCATACTGTTGGATAAGTTTAGCTTAGTAGGGGATGAAGCAAGTGCACTTTAAACCTGTGACAAGGAAATTTCAATGAAATTTCATAAAGTATTTGTCAACCAGGCCATTAGGTAATATTCTGGTGCAAATGTCTTGATGTAGGCCTACTTTTGTTCCTGTGTCTCATATCATCCTTCATCCATATCATCACAGTTATTAAGCATATCACCTTCCACGTTGTCAGAGTCCATGCACACATGATAAGGACAGCCCAGACGAAACGCTCAGGATCAAGCAACGCTCTTACTGGAATCTTCAGTCAATGACCTGGCACAATGGTGAATGTTAACCCCTTTTCCAGTTATGGAAGCACTGGAACTGAAATCTGACACTGATCCAATACCTTTGAATGATTGTGTAATTCATTTAGACTGTTGTTTTTGTGTAAATGTAGTCACATATAAATTATATACTTATAACTTTTTTTGATTGCTACATTTTAATTTATAGACTTTAGACAAAAATCATACCGAAATTCATATCGTAAGAATGTAATTTAGTTTGTTAGTGATTCACATTTTTTTTCATAAAAAAAATATTTTTAATTTAACTTATTTAGTGCTTTGCAAATTCATTCATAAATACATGCATTTATTTATTTAGCTTTTTTTGCCTTCATTGCCTTCATTGTTTATTTTACTTACTTTCTGAACTTGCGTTAGTTTTAAAATATCATTTAAAATCTAAAATGTGTAATAAAATGAAATTGTGTATAAAAGTGTATATTATAATGGTTTGGTTTTCAATGGTTTTCTTACCAAGGTGGCAAATGACCAAGTGCCATACACTGCAGCTTTTTCCTTTTAGACACAACTACAATTTGGTGGATTAAATATGATGATGTTTATATGAACTGATTTTGAGCATCATTTTAATTGGCATACTGAAGGAGACAATACCCTTGTGAAAAAGAAGCGTGCTTAATTGTACCAGTAGTGTACTTCCGATCTTAACAATATATATTAAAAAAGTAAAAAAAAAAAACTAAGTGCAGATAATGTAATATCAAAGAAATAAAATGCCATTTCAGTATACTTTCAGAGTTCATTTTCATGATTGTTTTGCATTTAAAAAATGGGTTTCACTTTATTTTGATGGCCCCCTTAACACATTCTTTTGACTATAAGTAACGTTGCACCTACATATCTACTAAGTCTCACTAGAGTTTTAGTAGAGTATTAGTAGACTGGTAGGTTTAGGGTTAGATTAAGCTGACGTACTAGCAAAGTTACTTTTACTTATAATCAGTAGAATATCTATTGGGGAGCATCACAATAAAGAGTTATTAAAGGGATATTAAAGCAGAAAGCAGATATTAAAGGGATAGTTCACCCAAAAATCTAAATTCTGTCATTAATTACTCACCCTCACTAGTGCCATTTTAGAAAGTATCATGACATATGCACGTGCTTTCCTCTGAACGTAAACAAGGCGCAGTGCATGTGTGTACAACGTCAGCAGCACCATGCGCATGGGTTGTTTACGTGCAGATCAAAGTGTGTGCATGCACTGTCAAAGCGGCTGTTGAACGTTTGAACCACTGATGTCACATGGACTATTTTGTCAATGTTCTTGGTACCTTTCTGGACCTTGAAAGTGGTACTTGTGTTGCTGTCTATGGAGGGTCAGAGAGCTCTCGGATTTCATCAAAAATATCTTAATTTGTGTACCGGAGATGAATGAAGGTCTTGCGGGTTTGGAACCCCTTACCAAAAAGTAGTATACTTCAAGTTTATTTTAGTAAGTATACTTAAGTAAAGTTCAAGTATATTTTTAAGTATACTTTATGTAGTAAGTATACACATATCAGTGTACTAGTAGTATACTTGTAAGTGTACTATTTCAATACTCCTTGGGACTAAATTTCTAGTATATAAAAGTATACTTTTAAGTATACTTTAAGTATAACAGTAGTAAACTTTGAGTACACAACTAGTTTACATCAAAATGTTTAGCTTGTACTGCAACTATACTAAAAGTGAACTTATATACTGATAGTTTACTAATTAAATACTTGTAGCATTTTTAGTACACTTTGAAGAATAGTCTCAGTAAACTACTAGTTTAGTAGTTTTATACTGCAAGTATACTCATAAGTTTTCTTTAAGTTAACTTTACATCATACTTTATGTATACTACTATGTCCCTATTTAGGTATTAATTTGTATATATTTTGTTACATGAATATCTGAACATACAAAACATCAAAAGAACAGGGTATATGCTTGTAAACAAAAACATTTTACATTTCTAGCTTCATGCATTTTTTTTTAAACACTTGAATGTGGATAAGTTTCATAAATAAAAAAATAAAGAAATAAACAACATTTTGAACAAAAAGCTGAAAAACACTATGAATTGGATTCAGAATGATAATCAAAACTTAGATAAAGTCGATCAACACACCAAAGCTTGACAGTCATTATTACCTCTTCATTGGTCGACATTTTATTCCATAACATTACACAGTTTTGATGCTGTTTTATGTCTGATGATCGTGTTAGATTACATGTGGAAGCATCTGTTGTTTCGGTTTCTTCTTCACTTGTGTTTTTTGGAAATTCTGTACAGAAGATGTGTACTAGCGCCCTCTACAGTATAAAAATGAAAACACGGATTCTAGGAGCACAATTATAGCTAAAATATATTTAGACTTTTTCTAAGTATAAGTCAAGTATACTTAAATGTCATTACTTAAAAGGTGCATTGTTATTTATTGTAAAAAGAATGTTTAAAAGGGACCATCAAAATAATGTGTTACCAAAAAGTGCACTTTGTAATGTTTCAAAGTACATTTTACATATTGTTTTAAATATTTTGTCATGCGTTAAATAAGTACATATATTTTGATGTGTTGACTAACATTCTGAAGCACATGTAAAATACTTGATTATAATTTTAGCTACATTTAAGAAAATGTTGGTTTAACAATAAATGCTTGTCAGTACATTTGGCAAAATATATTAACTATAGCTAATTATAGTTTCAGAGACAATAGTAATGAGTAATTATAAAATTATGTAAGTCCTACTTAAGTGAGTCAATAACACTCTAAAGTTCAGCTAATTGCATTTAATATAAATTTAAAGTACTACAATTTCATTTAATTGCAATTACCCTGTAAGTAAGTTTCTGAAAAAATACAGTATGTTTATTTCACACTTAATTGTATTTTTTCAAATATATTATTTCCATAAAGTACACATCATTTTCACAAGGGTAGAATTAAACTAATACTTGCATCATGAGAAGATTATGGTGAGAAAATCATAAAGAATAAGTGCTTAGTTACGTGCCAGAACCTCTTTTGGCCAAACATTCTACCAACCACCAATTCTTTATTCAGAACTAAATGTTCTGGCCTGTTTGTGGTTTTAAATACATGTGACTTTTTAAATGTATGTATCTTTGTTCATTTTTAACAATCTGACACCACTGATTATAACTTAATTGGCTTTTGTAAACATTTGCTTTAAAATGTATTACTTAATAAGACAATGTACAAGTGAAGATATCTGGATACCCAAACAACTGGTGTCAGATTGAATAATTTTGTTCACTGTTTAAAATGTCTTATTGATTTTAATGAATATGAAATGTTGGGAGATGTGACTGGGTGCAGTGACTGTGTCTAAACACAATTAGATTTTTTTCAAGCTCTACTAATGACTTTTGTTCTTTTCAGGGATCCAGTTTCGTCTCCCTACTGCCTGTAGTGTGGATCGAACAGAAACCCCCACGCCAGGTAAAGCCACACATCCCAGTGAAGCCATACCACATGGTGCATTCATGTTCAGAATCCTCTCAGATTTTCATGTCACTCCAAACTCATATGACCTTTTCTCATGAAATAAAAAACAAAATGTCAAAGATAATCTTTTCCACACAGTGAAGATGCATGGTGATCTGAAGTCTGGACTGACAAAACAAAACAAAGCCGAACAAAAACAAAACAAATAAAAATAAAGCAAAGCAAAGCATAGCAAAACAAACAAAGGCCAGGCAAAACAATGAAACAAAACAAAGAAAGGAAAGGCAAGGTAAATAATGAAATAAAATAGAGCACAGTAAGGCAAAACAAGAAAACAAAGCAACAAAACAGTAAAACAAAGTAAGCCAAGGCAAAACAAATAAAACAAAAGCAAGACAAAACAAAACAAATGAAAGGCAAAACAATGAAACAAAGTAAATCAAGGCACGGCAAAAAAAAAAATGCAACAAAAAAGCAAAGCAAGGCAAGACAAAACAATGAGAAAAAAAACCCCCCGAAGCAAAGCGACAAAACAAGACAAGACAACAAATCAAAACAATGCAAGGCAATTAGAAACGACGAAAGAAAACAAAGCAAAGAAAGGCAAGGCAAGGCAAAAAAATCAAAGTAACAAAGCAAAACACAGTAAAGCAAAGCAAGACAAGGCAAATAAAAAAACAAAGCAAGACAATACAAAACAACTAACAAAACAAAGCAAGGTGAAACAACAAAACAGTAAAGATGAGGCAAAACAGCAAAAAAAAAAGCAACCAAACACAGTAAAGCAAAGCAAGACAAGGCAAATAAAAAAACAAAGCAAGACAATACAAAACAACTAACAAAACAAAGCAAGGTGAAACAACAAAACAGTAAAGATGAGGCAAAACAGCAAAAAAAAAAGCAACAAAACACAGTAAAGCAAAGCAAGCCAAGGCAAAACATCAAAACAAACAAAGCAAACAACAACACGTGATATTCAGCTTGTTTTCTAGGGAAACGTTGTCACTAATGCTGATAAGGCTCTGTACACACATTATTAGAAAATCTACTCTTATATCGCTGGGCTGCTGTTTTACTGTCTATAATCAGGCACCACATGCACTGAATAGCTGATTTTAGTGGAGACTGAACATCTGTTGTTGATTAAACAGTCACACTGAAAGTTTTATAACTCATTCAAGTTGGCATTAAAATTCAGAACATGCAGCTTAACACATGCACTGATAAACAGTTCAAGATTCAGTTCACAACCTTATGTGCTATGCACAAGTTTAGGTGAAACACCTAACAAATTAACACAGCTATAGCATCAAATATGTTAATTAGTAATTAGTGTGTAATTAGTTAAGTGATGTCATAGTAGGCTGAAATCTCAGGATACAGCCTTAGGCTTTCAGCAACAGAAGTGTTTCTTCCCAGTGTGCAGGTTTGTAATGAAGAATACACGTGCACCTGAGCTAATGTAAATGAATGATTATTTTACTAAAAGACTTCACTCATGTTTCTTCAGATCATGTATGATAAATAGGTGAAAATCAATAATTAGAAGGAATACTGTATATTGTACACATACTGTATGTATTAAATGTATTAAGATGTATCTGTGTTCTTTGGAAAGAACACAATCTTTACTAGTGATTAATGGTTTTGATCATGCCTACTATTATTGTTTCTGTATTTAGCACCTGTGTGGCATTTGATACCCCCCTGATAACTGTTGCCAAGACACCAAATCATTCAGCAGCCCTTCATTGGCACACTGGGCTTTCAGAGAAAAAACTGGGCCATTCAAGATGTGTTTTTACAAGCTAACAAGACACTGCTTTCTCAGAGATATGAGAAAAATAAACCTAAAACACATACGGATTATCAAGATTTTGTAGAACTGCTAAATGCATATTTGTAGGCTATACATGCAAATCCATATTTTCACAACCATTTATTGAGGTGAGGACTGAAGATGTGGTCACAATAACTATTGTTTATCAAATTTTCACAGGCGAAATCCAAATTTCAGCAGGAATCCACATGACTGGGAATTCTGCACAAGGGCAAAATATTTCCCCATGCAGATTTCACAAAAGATTGAAATCCGCCACGTTGACCAACAAAAATCTGTTTGGGTTTTTTTTCGTTATATGTAAAATATCTACAAGAAAATGTTAGTTAAAATTATTTTGTGTTTAAAAAAAATGTGAAGTGTTCAGGGCGTTGTTTCATTTTTCATAAAACTTTTCTTTTCTTAAAGTGAATCAAATGATCAGATTTACTCACACTCCTTTATTTGAAATAAAATCTAAATAGAACAGATGTATTTTTTTTTACAGTTAATAAATATATATGGCACGATTTATGCTGATAATGTGTTAAATAAGTGGCAACATTTATCATATATTATTATTTCAGTATTATTCAGGATCATTTTGTTAAACTGAAGTGCTGTACTTTCCAAACGGAATTGGGAAGAAATGTTTTTAATTATTTTCCGAACATTCCTCAACCATCTGCCATTGAAGAATAGATCAGACATACAGTATGAGTCCTGCAACAGATGTTTTATTCAGATTTGAAAGAATACAGGATGAAAATATATAAAAGCTATCAAGATATCAAATCAATCAGCTTCAGTGTTGCTTTGTGTGTCAGTTGTCTCTGCATATAGCCGCGATTAGAGAACATATTTTAACATCCAAATTCAGTTTGAAATCTTCCACACTTCCAGAGAGTGGTTGCAGAGATGAGTCATATTCTGTTGCTCTGGGAGTTTTTATATTTAATCACAGCTGATGAAGTGTTCGACATTCTGATGACAGAATGAGTTATGACACCGAGTATCAACACAACAGGTCATGAATGGATTATTGTGTTCCTCTCTTATACAACCCTACATTCTATTTTTGGAAGTGTTTTACTCCTCTGTATGAATCACACGTCTCTCTCACCCACATTTTTCCCTTCAGTCTGTGACTCATTCAGCAGTTTTATAATAGTGTGCTATTTGCAGCCCGTGGTTTTGATTGGCACATCATATGTACATTTAACCACACTGAGGTATTTTATCATGTTGGCAAATACAAGCACCCTGCAGGTGCTGCAAAGTAGGTCTTCTTTTGTTTTTTTTATTTATTTTTTATCCTGTTTGAGGTCAGGGCAGCTTGATTTTTCCAAGGCTTCATTGCTTTCAAAGAATCAAGCTGGATTAGCACCAGGTTTGGGTTGCACAAGCCAGAACTGTCCGGAGCAGGAGCGCAGCAGCACGTCATCTCAGTGCTGTCAGCTGTAGCAAAATAGACAAACTGACAACTGTTATCAAATTGTATATGGCATTAATCTTGAATGATTCACACTCTCTGCTTCCTGCTTTGCATATATGGGCTGCTCAGTGAATGTGTAAAATGATTGGCAGGTAAAAAGCACCTCAAAATCTTCTGATTGGCTAAGGGATGTCAGTCTCAGAGAAGTGTGATTATGTTTCTTAGAGATTATGCAGTGAGATCAAAATAAATTCTAAATATTTAGGAAAATATTCAGGATCTAAAATGAAGAGGTAAATAAGTAAATACTGTAATTGCAAAATATTTCCTTTTAATATACCTGTTTTTTTATTTTTTTAATACATAATAAATTGTATGTATTTACTTTAAATATATTTTAAATAATGTAATTTATTACTGATTTATGTAAAAATTATTTGGGAACATTATAATTATCTTATAATTATTATTATTATAATTATCTTTAGTCACATTTGATCAACTGCATCCTTGCATGATTAAAAAGTATTAATTTCTTTAAAATAAAAAAACTGTTAACACACTATTTTAATCCACTTTAGACATTCTACTAACTATGATTAACTTACTAAACTAACCATAGCCTTACAGTTTACTAATATTCTAATGAAAGTTAGTTGACAAATAGTTGCAAAGTTACTTACAGTTAGTACAATGCCTAAAGTGGCCTATCAAAATAAAGTGTAAACACGTTGCTTGCTGAGGGGAAACAGCTGTATTTTTATGACATTGAATATTTTAAACATATTCAGGAATTTCGTTCATGGAAGATACGGTAGCTGCAAGTAAATGAGAAACATTTACCAAACTAATACCTTTAATGCACAGTGTTTTGCCCCACTCTAAACATCCCTTAAAATTAAATCAAAATTAACTACTCTTTGCCATATTAAGATACTGTCACGAATCCGGTCCATGAACTTCCAATTTCATTGACTCTCGCACTACACACTGTTGCACATCACCCCGGACTACATTTCCCATCATGCATTGCACTGATTGCACTCAGCTGTTCACACTGATTGCACCCAGCTGTTTCATATCACTCCCTCACTATTTAACACTCACTCTGATCCCTTCCCTCTGCCGAGTATTGTTTCAGCGTTTATCACTCCCCTAGTGATAGCTTCACTACCGAGCCCTCAGTCGTTTCCCAGCCTTAGCCTTAGCCTTAGCCTTAGCCTTA
>NW_015505219.1:2452108-2457940 GCF_001515645.1 Sinocyclocheilus grahami | reverse complement strand
AGCCTTAGCCTTAGCCTTAGCCTTAGCCTTAGCCTTAGCCTTAGCCTTAGCCTTAGCCTTAGCCTTAGCCTTAGCCTTAGCCTTAGCCTTAGCCTTAGCCTTAGCCTTAGCCTTAGCCTTAGCCTTAGCCTTAGCCTTAGCCTTAGCCTTAGCCTTAGCCTTAGCCTTAGCCTTAGCCTTAGCCTTAGCCTTAGCCTTAGCCTTAGCCTTAGCCTTAGCCTTAGCCTTAGCCTTAGCCTTAGCCTTAGCCTTAGCCTTAGCCTTAGCCTTAGCCTTAGCCTTAGCCTTAGCCTTAGCCTTAGCCTTAGCCTTAGCCTTAGCCTTAGCCTTAGCCTTAGCCTTAGCCTTAGCCTTAGCCTTAGCCTTAGCCTTAGCCTTAGCCTTAGCCTTAGCCTTAGCCTTAGCCTTAGCCTTAGCCTTAGCCTTAGCCTTAGCCTTAGCCTTAGCCGCGTTCTCGGTTTCTGATCTTCGCCTGGTTTCCTGGACTTCTCCCGTAGTCTTGCCCCTTCTGATTCTGTCTGCAGTTCATCGACCCACGCTAGCCCTAGGATTATTGTGTTTTGCCTGCCATATACCTGTCTGCCTCAGTTTGACCCTGCCTGCTTCATGACCATGTCTCTGTCTTCTCCACAATAAAAGCTTTGCGAATGGATCCGCATGTCTCGTCAGCCCCGTAACAGATACAGTATGCATCAGATTTAATGTGGATAGTCAAAACATTGGCTTGCAAGACAAACAGTCTTTGTCTAGTGAGACTGCATTGTCAAGCAGGAACAAAAGAGAATATCTGCGGTTTATAAGAGGTGCTGGGACACACGAATAATACAGATACTGTGAACAAAAGAGCACAGAATTGCAGAGTACCAGTTCACTTCAAGCATTGGAGTGTCCAATTTGCTCACTATACACATTATTCCATTTTCAAAAGTTGTATTCTTGTAGGTTATGGTGTTCTCTTGTTATTAAAGATACACTGTATACACCAGGGGTGCCCAACCCTGCTCCTGGCGATCGACTGTCCTGCAAAGTTCAGCTGATGCAACTAATTAGGGTCTTCAGCATCACTTAAAAATTAAAGGCAGGTGTCTTTGATTAGGGTTGGAGCTAAACTTTGCAGGACAGTCGATCGCCAGGAGCAGGGTTGGGCACCCCTGGTGTACACTAACTTTTTTTGTTGGAAATTAACAAAATTGAAATAAGTTGAGGTAAGCCTATAGAATATTTCAGAGGTGTCAATATGGATTTAATGGAAAACTGCACACTTTTCTGATCTATGTTTACATTATATCCATAAATAAAGGAAAGAAGGTCAGGCTACTACTACTGTATATATAAAGTGGAAGAAGCTTGAAGCCACAAAAATTGAAAAGCATTTGCAAGCAAAAAGGAAAAGTGCAGAGTTAAACATGGATCAACATAGTTTGCAAAGCATTTGCTGTGCATTGACTAGGTTCACAAAACAATCTTTATGTTGGTGACAATGCCAGAACAGTTACTACTTTGCTCTATTTGTCTATAAATAGCCTTCCCAAGTTCATGTTTCTGCCATTATTTGATGTGAATAACCATTGTTATGTTTATTGTCAGGACTGACAAACTTTTGTAAAAGTAATCGGTCAAAACAACAGCACCATATAAGCTACTCACCTACTCATGAGAAAGTTTTTTTTTTTGTTTTTTTTTCAGATATCCGTGTTTTGATGTTAGGAGAGTTCTGATGTTGTTAGTGAGATTCCCATTTTCTGTAACCATGAGCAAAGCGGGGCTCCTCTGGAAGCTAATGCACAACTCAGTACAGTAATTACCAACACAATGTCCCTCCGTGAATAACTTACAGTTTTATGCTTCAACCGATAGAGGGCCAAAGGCTGCATAGTGTAGCTTTAAAATGGTTCCTAGAAGAGACAATGATCAGACATCTGCTAAACAACTGTGAAAAAGTTTCTCTCGGATCCATTGCTCTGTTGTGATCAAACCATCTACATCCATTGTTTTGAAGCTTACAAATAAAAACATCTAGCACACCGACTACTGAAAATGTTTTTTTTTCCCTCTTTAATCTAACATATCATTCATCTGTTTCGTTATAGCGGTAGTGACATATACACCTGACTACAAGAAGATTCCTCCACCTGTTCCTCCTCGTTCCACCACTAAGCCGCTGATTTCTGTAACAGCCCAGAGCAGCACAGAGTCGACGCAGGATGCGTACCACGAGGGTCGGCCGTCACGGGGAGGGCTTTGGGCACCAGATAGCCTCAGCCGGGTTATCTACAACTCCACCGACAGCCTGGATAGCGCAAAGGCGGTGACCCTAGCAATGGAAACCGCATCCAAGCGCCTCACTTCTGCGGGGAGCTACAGCTCCGTTCAGACCTGCGATAAGGCCATCCTGGTGTCCAAAGCAGAGGAATACCTCAAGACTCCACGCTCTTCCATCGGGATACAGGTAAACCTCCCTCACGGTTTTAGGTTTGTGTCTCAGTTGGTCATTGCCTCTTTGTAAACCCAATGGCTTTGTGTCTCACCTCAAATCCAAAAATAGCTGGCAGCATCCAGACAGTGACTCACCCACCCAGAAAGTGCACACAAAGACTCCTCATATAGCTAGATTCTGTGGCGGAGAAGATGAGATTGCAGATTGACTCTGAACAACAAAGATTAATGATGCTCCTTCTCTCTGTGGGCTTGTTCCTACACAGGACCAACAGTCAACCGCAGCACGCAGCTGTTGAGATGAAGAAAACATTACACCTATGAAGCTATGGATCATTAACAACCAAATCCACAAAGGCTGGAATGAATTATTTAGCTAAATACGGAACTCAAACCACCCGACCATTAAACCTGCCACTGCTGCACCTAACAAATACAAACAAGTCTCTAAATTTATATTGAAATATACTGTTCAGAAGCACCCTACACATTTAGACGCTTTTATCCAAAGCAACTTGCATTGCAATCGAATTTTACACATATTTCTATCAGTTCTTTCATTCCCTGGTAATCAAATCCAAGACCTTGATGTTGCCAGCATCATGTTCTACTGTTTGAGCAACACTTTATTGCAACGTGGCTCGTTAGGGTACAGTATTGCTTTCAGTGAGAAACATTTGGTGTCAATAACCTGATACAAAGTTTCTAGGAATTTTATCATCATAAATCTATTAATGGTATTGTTGGGAATACTTTGGTCATCATGATATGTTGGGTTATTAATTTGAACAGCTAGAGTAATCACTTTATATACACCTAAAAGGGATAGTTCACTCAAAGATGAAAATGACATAAACTTATAAGACTTCCATTCATCTTCAAAAACACAAATTAAGATATTTTCCTGAGAGATTTCTGTCCATCCATTGGTCCATTCATCCATTCCACCAAAACTTTGATAATTGAAATTATTGTAAAAGTAAAAATTGAGCCGTTTAATCCAAGACCTCTAAAAATCACTTTATATGAAAAACATTTAGCCTTTTATTCACATAAAATATAGAGAACATCAAACTATAGTAATAAACATTTGTGGTTGATCAAAATAGTTAATCAAATGTGTCCTATGACAAGAGCGCATTTTGGTTTTAGGACAACTTTGATGAATGGTTTTGATCCACTTCAAATGTTGACTAGTGTAGAAGCTCAAAGGCACTTGCTTGACATGCAAGAACCAGTAAGGCTTGTTTGTATGGGTTTAGAATGACATCAGGGTACATTTTCAATTTTGGGAAGACTCTCCTTTATATTTTAATATTTTAGAGCATCTAACACAACCCCCTACCACTAAAGCTAAATCAGTATTGGGCCCCATGGGAGTGAGAATGAGTTGAAAAATTATAGATGCATTTTAGTGAGTTTAGATTATTTTAGCCACGATACTACAGACATGTTTACAGCACTAGCTGAGAGAGATGTGGAATATGGAAAATACATCAATAAGTCATAAACTTCCAAAAGACTTTGAACTTGTTTAAAATGCATTACTGTATATTCATGATGCAATTTACAGGGATTCATTACTCTGGATGCTGAAGAAGCTAGCTGTCACCACCAGAACTAATAATATGAAACGAGGAAATCAGGAATCAGAGGAAGGTCAATTTACTGTACGAAAGGCTTATACTAAGCAATAAACCATGACTCCTATGTTTGGTTACAGTTTACAGTAGGTTAGTATTGTGAACACTAATAACTGGTTACTAGCAGTGTTGGAGAAAGTTACTTTTAAAAGTAATGCGTTTAGGGCTGGGCCGATAGACGATGCCATCGTCCATCGCCGATGGCTGATAGACATCACGATGTTGAGCTGACATTGTGATTCCACCCCATACCCCCGGCAAGCCGCTGCATCCCAATACCGTGTTCGGAAAGAAAATGACGTGTATATGGAACCCCTAAAAGGAATAAATACGAGATGGGAGGAAAATACATATTTTCATAATTTCTCTTGCAGTTATATCATTGGGTAATTATACTGTATATAAATTGCGGCTTGCTGGCATCAGGGAGCCGCTATTGAAACGACATTGAAACTGCTTTTGAATGCACAATCTCTTTTTAGTTTCACTTTCACTTTCGAGATTCGCGATCGCATGCACTGTATTTATACTATGGAGCGGCAGTACTTGCCACACATTTTACAAGATTAGATGTTTGTCAGTGGGGCTGAGGATCTGAAAATCATTCGCCAGTCATCTCTCCTTACTCTGTTTATGTGGTAAGTGAAATTTTATGTAGGCTACTGTAATGTAACAGGTAACTGTTAGCAATTGTTTTCTGAATACGAATTCACGCTTCGGGCACACCCACCCCAACCCCCCGATGTCATCGTCCATCATGATGTTTTACTGTAGACATCGTCCGATGCCAATTTTGTAGACATCGCCCAACCCTAAATGCATTACAATATTGCGTTTCTCCCTAAAAAAGTAACTATAGTAATTTCTCTTGCAGTTATATCATTGGGTAATTATACTGTATATAAATTGCGGCTTGCTGGCATCAGGGAGCCGCTATTGAAACGACATTGAAACTGCTTTTGAATGCACAATCTCTTTTTAGTTTCACTTTCACTTTCGAGATTCGCGATCGCATGCACTGTATTTATACTATGGAGCGGCAGTACTTGCCACACATTTTACAAGATTAGATGTTTGTCAGTGGGGCTGAGGATCTGAAAATCATTCGCCAGTCATCTCTCCTTACTCTGTTTATGTGGTAAGTGAAATTTTATGTAGGCTACTGTAATGTAACAGGTAACTGTTAGCAATTGTTTTCTGAATACGAATTCACGCTTCGGGCACACCCACCCCAACCCCCCGATGTCATCGTCCATCATGATGTTTTACTGTAGACATCGTCCGATGCCAATTTTGTAGACATCGCCCAACCCTAAATGCATTACAATATTGCGTTTCTCCCTAAAAAAGTAACTATAGACACTGGTTAATAAAATGTGATTAAATACATATTTGTGTTATTTAACATTTTATTATTGCAGACTTGAGTTGGGAAAACAACCCAGTCAACAATTTGATCGTACAATGATGTCACTATGAGCTCACATGATTCTCATGGTGTGGTCACAATGTGTGTGTCACAGTGAGCTAAAAGTGTAACCCCACAGCGCACTCACTGTGTGCTCATACAATGTTCCCAATGTGAGGTCACTGCACACT
Organism: Sinocyclocheilus grahami; assembly: GCF_001515645.1. Classification (NCBI taxonomy): domain Eukaryota; kingdom Metazoa; phylum Chordata; class Actinopteri; order Cypriniformes; family Cyprinidae; genus Sinocyclocheilus; species Sinocyclocheilus grahami. Next base: position 2,452,262 of record NW_015505219.1, on the reverse strand, counting down.
CACTGTGTGCTCATACAATGTTCCCAATGTGAGGTCACTGCACACTCACTGTGTGCTCATACAATGTTCCCAATGTGAGGTCACTGCACACTCACTGTGTGCTCATACAATGTTCCCAATGTGAGGTCACTGCACACTCACTGTGTGCTCATAC
>NW_015505219.1:2449959-2452076 GCF_001515645.1 Sinocyclocheilus grahami | reverse complement strand
TACAATTCGGTTTCCTTGTTCATTTTGATTTATTTTCAGTTTGGTGTTGGCATTTGACAGACATTTCAATTTAACAGATACATTCTGCTTCTGGTGTTGTTTTGATGACTTATTTTTCGATTCTTAACTTCGATTTCTTTGTTCACTTGGAAAGACTTGACACATCCTGAAACACAGAGAACAATATGTCATTGCAATCAGTTACTAACAACCTAACAGGTGAAAATAACTATTAGTTAAACAAAATATTAAACAAATCATGCATCCATGCTTCCACAAAACATGCTTGTATAGTTACTGAAATTTGATCCCGAGGTAGTAATGTAGTCTAGTAATGATCTGATTTGGGAAGTATAACAAATCATAAATACTGATATGGAACCTAAAGCCAGGGACACACTTAACGACTACCTGAATCATTCTAAGACTGAACTGAAAACACTTATGATTTTAAATGCTGACTGTAAACACCAACTGAACGCAAATGGCTCTGACACATTTGGGTGTGATCAGTTTTAAGTATCAAATTACATTCATAACCAGCCTTACAGTAGTGTAGTGTGTTCCTGGCTTAGCTAATTAACTGAACTAATCTCAGCTGGCAAGATGGCTGGTTCACATGTACCTGGCTAACACATGTACCTGACTAATTTGCTAACATGGGGCCAGGCCACAGTGCATTTTGGTATTATAATATCATATTAGCATATGTGAATAGCAATTAAAGAAACCACTCACCATTTCTCCAGTGTAACAATTCCACAGTCGTCGTCGTCGTCGTCTTCTTCTTCTTTGGTGTTTATTGGCGGTTGGCAAACCAACTTGTAGGTGCATTACCGCCACCGACTGGACTGGAGTGTGGAACAGAATACGTGCTTATAGGATTGACAATGCAAGAAGGGGAAGAAAAAATTAAATAAATAAATAATTAATAATTAATAATATAATAAATAACTTAAAATAAATAAATAAACAGATTTTAATAATAATAATAAAAAATACAATTAATAAAATTATTTTACTTAACTTCGTTTCTTTAATAAACTTAATGATGTAATCATATATAGCCTTTTCCCCTAGAATGCCAGTTATAGAGAAGTCTTTGTGATCAACCTTCTTTAATGACTGAATAAAATGGCATCTTTCTTTGTTGTATTTCCTGCAATGAAGCAGTACATGTTCAGCTGTTTCTTGCTGACTACAACAAATACATTCCCCAGTTGGGTGCTTGCCAATTTTAAACAATGTACTATTAAGTCCTGTGTGACCTATTCTCAGACGAGTTATAATATTCCCTTCCTTACGGTTCCTGCTCTCCCTCCTCCCAGCACCAACTTGTTTTTGTATATTATATAAATGTCTACCTGTTTCAATACCATCCCAATATACCTGCCATACTGATTGTGCATATTTCCTGATGTACGCTTTAGCTTCTGCTTTACTTAATGGAACTTGTAGATCAACCTGTTTTAATTTTAGAGTTTGTTTAGCTATAATATCCACCTTCTCATTCCCTTGCACACCAACATGAGCAGGAACCCAAATTAATTGCATTGATGTGATGTGACATGTGGCCAAGTATGGTGACCCATACTCAGAATTAGTGCTCTGCATTTACCCAAAGGAACCCAAATGAATTGCATTGATATGCCCTTAACCTTTAAATTATACATCTTATGGAATATTTCATTAATTATGTCCATCCTAAAAGATGATCTGCCAGATCTTATGCTTTCCAGTGCGGAGTAACTATCAGATGCAATAACTGTGTTATTAATTTCCTTCTCCTCTATCCACTGCAGGGCCAATAATATCGCCAATAACTCTGTAGCATAAACTGACAAATGATTAGTAACTCTTTTCTTAATATAATAACCATTCATTGGAATATATACAGCTGCACCTGCATATCCTGTATCCGGATCTTTCGATCCATCCGTAAATAAAAACACTGACCCTTGGAAATGCCTCTCAAAATAATTCTGCACTATATACCACACTGGAATTTGTTTAGATTTGTCATTTATTTCCCGCTGTATATTGAGGTCAACAGTTGGCATGGGGAATAACCAGGGAGGAATGGAGGATATTGAGCCTGTATTGATGTACTGTAATAG
>NW_015505219.1:2447032-2449494 GCF_001515645.1 Sinocyclocheilus grahami | reverse complement strand
ATATTTATAATAAAAAAGAAATAAATAAACTGATTTTAATAATAATAAAAAAAAATATATATTTTTTTTTTAATTATTTTACTTAACTTCGTTTCTTTAATAAACTTAATGATGCAATCATATATAGCCTTTTCCCCTAGAATACCAGTTATAGAGAAGTCTTTGTGATCAACCTTCTTTAATGACTGAATAAAATGGCATCTTTCTTTGTTGTATTTCCTGCAATGAAGCAGTACATGTTTCTTGCTTTCTTGCTGACTACAACAAATACATTCCCCAGTTGGGTGCTTGCCAATTTTAAACAATGTACTATTAAGTACCTATTCTCTCCCTTCCTTACGGTTCCTGCTCTCCCTCCTCCCAGCACCAACTTGTTTTTGTATATTATATAAATGTCTACCTGTTTCAATACCATCCCAATATACCTGCCATACTGATTGTGCATATTTCCTGATGTACGCTTTAGTTTCTGCTTTACTTAATGGAACTTGTAGATCAACCTGTTTTAATTTTAGAGTTTGTTTAGCTATAATATCCACCTTCTCATTCCCTTGCACACCAACATGAGCAGGAACCCAAATTAATTGCATTGATGTGATGTGACATGTGGCCAAGTATGGTGACCCATACTCAGAATTAGTGCTCTGCATTTACCCAACCAAAGTGCACACACACAGCAGTGAACACACACACACCGTGAACACACACCCGGGGCAGTGGGCAGCCATTTATGCTACGGCGCCCGGGGAGCAGTTGGGGGTTCGGTGCCTTGCTCAAGGGCACCTCAGTCGTGGTATTGAAGCTGGGAGAGAGCGCTGTACATTCCCTCCCCCCACCTACAATCCCTGCCGGTACGAGACTCGAACCCACAACCTTTGGGTTATGAGTCCGCCTCTCCAACCATTAGGCCACGATTTCCCTAGTCATGCCCTTACTTCCCTTGATATGCCCTTAACCTTTAAAATATACATCTTATGGAATATTTCATTAATTATGTCCATCCTAAAAGATGATCTGCCTTACAATCATCATTCCACCAGGGTACGTTCTTGATACGTCTAACTGCTGTAGATTTAGGTATTATTTCCTCAGCCGATTGAATTATTTCATTAACTAGCTTATTGTTGAATATATTTACATCCATCTGGTTTTCCTCTAGTAGAGTCATACATCTATTTTCACAAATTACTTGAAAAACTTTTACCTTCTCCAGTTTCCATCTAGGACTTCTCTTTTCTTTTTCATAACATATCTTTGTGCCAACTGTAGTCACTACTGGATAATGGTCACTCCCTATTGTAGAATGTTTGATCACACTCCATGTACTGATCCCTGCTATTACAGTAGATACAAATGTCAGGTCAATTGCCGTTTCTGTATTTTGTATACTGTTATATCGTGTTCCCTCTCCATTATTAATGCACACCAAACAATTATCATCAATGAATTCTTCAATAAGTTGGCCATTCACATCAGTATTATTACTCTCCCCATAATGAATTATAAGAGTTAAAATCACCACACCACACTACATGGTCATGCAAATGACCCACAACATCTTCTAAAATGATTTGACTTAATTTTTCACATGGATTATAGTAACTAATAATATCTATACACCCTCTTTCAGTCCATACCTTAATTATAATTGATTCATAATATTTATTTATTTGTACTAGCTTATATTTCATCCCATTTTGTATAAATGTAGCTATTCCTCCCCCTCTGCCTGATTCTCTATCTCTATATCCCTTTATTATAAAATCCAATTGTGGTTTCAACCATGTTTCCTGAATACATATTACATTAGGTTTCTCTATTAAATTATCAATGTATTTCTTAAACTTGGCCTTTTGCAATTAAGCTCCTTGCATTCCACTGTAGTATGGTCAATAACATTAAGATGATCCAGCACATGCCTGAGAAGATTGTGTCTCTTCATTAAGAGAGTCTCTAACTGTCTCCCATAGCAGCCATTTTACATCTAGATACTTCTCTGCAGATTTGACAATTATTTTGATTCTTTCATTTCGGCTTTTTGTCTGTGCAGAACAGTTTATTATCTCTGCCATGAACAGTACAAAATCATTCTTCTTCACTATCAGAGTTTCCTCTTTCATTTTATCACATCCTTGACACTTATTTGTTTCCTCTTTCAACTTATCACATCCTTGACACTTATTCATTTCTTTGCTCCTAATTGTAGATTGTCTAACCATAGTCACATTCTCTGAAACCTTCTTTGCTGCTTTTGCATAACTGATTCCCTGTACAACCTTGATACGTTGCACTTCGGCCTGCCTCTTACTAACCTCACACCCTCTGTAAGCAGAACTGTGTTCCCCACCACAATTACAACATTTCAGCTTTGTACCCTCTTGGCATTTTCCATACTCATGTTCTCCACCACATCTTTGCTTTTGTAACGGGGCTGACGAGACGTGAGACGTGCGGATCCATAT